>NC_041401.2:117142721-117385221 GCF_900747795.2 Erpetoichthys calabaricus
TTAAGGATCTGTTTTTTTGTGAAGCTGCGTTCACTCGAGTGATCACTTCGAGCTGACTTGCTGGCTAACCATAAGCGTTACCTGGTAGGTAACCACCCACACAATCAGATTGTGAATCAGACTACGAATGCCGTGAATGTAATTACCCCGATCTACATGCTGTCAAATAAACGAACCACACACCGTGGTGCAATTTCAGGGGCTTCGCCTCTAGCGCTGACGTCCGAGGTTTGATTCCCGTATTGGAGTGAAGTGAGTGGGTGGTTACCTACTAGGTAACGCTTATGGTTGGCCAGCAAGTCAGGTAACATCAGCCACGGTGCCTTCAGTTGTGAGAAGCAGATCATAGAATGGATGAAAATAGTTTACTGTCAAATAATGCAAAGAGTACGCGACACCTGTTTCCCCCTTATTCTTGGCTCATCAGGCGTACACACTCATTGCACTCGCTTACGGTAATCGAACGTCAGACGTCAGCGCTAGAGGGGCTTCGCAGCGGTGAAGTATTGCTTTTAAATTTTAATGAAGAAGAAAAGAAAACCTTTTTAAATTAAGTCTTAAAAAGAGGTGTAAAGATATTGACAATAAGCTACGCAAACCCACCAAGACATGCAATCGTTTAAATCAAGGCGCGAGTCGAAAAACACCATCCCATAATATTAGTTAACGATTAACACATTTGTATATGTATTGTAAGCATACAATACAACTGATAATATGTTGCGCTTATTTATCTGGTGTACTGACATTTTTGCGCGTTTAACGGCTGAAATCTAACGTGGTTTGTGCCCTTCAGAATGAAAAGAGTTTGCATTTACCTTTTTAATAAAAGGCGAGCTTTTAAGCCTGAGAAATCACCCCGTAAATGCACACGTTTAATTGCACATGTGTTTATATGTATGCTTACACAGTATTAAAAGACACTCAACAAGTACACAGTATTAAAAGACAGTCAACAATTAACGTCATTTACCTTCGTTCCCGCCTCCTCTATTAGAGTATATGGACAAAAAATAGGTTCCAGTTATGACCATTACACGTAGAATTTCGAAATGAAACCTGCCTAACTTTTGTAAGTAAGCTGTAAGGAATGAGCCTGCCAAATTTCAGCCTTCTACCTACACGGGAAGTTGGAGAATTTGTGATGAGTGAGTCAGTCAAACAGGTTCCAGTTATGACCATTACGCGTAGAATTTCGAAATGAAACCTGCCTAACTTTTGTAAGTAACCTGTAAGGAATGAGTCTGCCAAATTTCAGACTTCTACCTACACGGGAAGTTGGAGAATTAGTGATGAGTGAGTCAATCAAACAGGTTCCAGTTATGACCATTACGCGTAGAATTTCGAAATAAAACCTGCCTAACTTTTGTAAGTAAGCTGTAAGGAATGAGCCTGCCAAATTTCAGACTTCTACCTACACGGGAAGTTGGAGAATTAGTGATGAGTGAGTCAGTCAAACAGGTTCCAGTTATGACCATTACGCGTAGAATTTCGAAATAAAACCTGCCTAACTTTTGTAAGTAAGCTGTAAGGAATGAGCCTGCCAAATTTCAGACTTCTACCTACACGGGAAGTTGGAGAATTAGTGATGAGTCAGTCAGTGAGTCAGTGAGGGCTTTGCCTTTTATTAGTATAGATGTACTTACGGTATTCTTTCTAGCTTCCTGCTTGTCTTATTTTAGGACACTTTAGGCTAAATAGTAAACTTGTGTTCTTTATTAAAAGTATTTTAAGTATTAAATGTATTTTTTTTTAATTTTTTATTAAGCACTCTTATAATTAATCTGTGTTTCAGTATGGAAGAGATAGATTTGCTTCAACTTTGCAGGGAAGAACATGGGTGCTTGGCATGTTAGGCACCTCTGGTAAGAAGAGAAAGCCAGTTCTTCAACTAATAGAAGGAAGATCACATAGAACAATGATCCTAATTATCAGAAGGCACGTTCTGTCTGGAAGTACAGTCATTAGTGACAAGTGGTCAGCCTAGAAGAATATTTTGCAAAATCTTGCATATCAACATTTTCCTGTGAATCATCAACAGTGTTTTGTTAGTCCAGATTCTGGTGCACATACCCAGCATTTAGAAAAAGGTTGGGGTAGCTGCATTTACCAAAAATGACCAAAGTTCTGCTGTTTTAGTTTGCTTTACGCAATTCTGGCAATAGTGTGACACTTTGAAATAATTGCGCAGACTAAGTATCTTTCTTTTTAAAAACTTTAGTAAAAGTTCAAGGCTAAACAGTTCACACAAAATAGAGAAAAGGTTGGTATTGCAAAGTAAAGAAAAGTCATTGTTTAAAAAAATTCAGTTTATGGCTTTTATCTTGTTTTATTTCTCTACGTTGCTCACTGCTCATATAGTCAAACCATTTCTTACAGTTAGAAAACTGTATGCCATCCTATTTACAAACTCCAAATAAGTCTATCAGTCCAAGCAAGCAATGAGACTAATTCCAAACTGACTTAATTAACATACTGTATTACAGGTATAGCCAAGAAGGGTCTATTTTACATTAACTACAGGGGGTAAAGGCTATACCATAATCTATGACTATGAAAGAAAATTATATTCTATTGAAATTAAGCAAACACTAATAGCAGTTTAACTTAAAACATCAACTTTCTAAGATTGGCTCTTACATGGTGTCTTAGGACTCATTTATACTTCCTGCTCAGAACGCGCCTGCATCATGGCCGACACGCGTTCTGAGCGTCCATTTCATGCGTCCTCTGAGCAGGTCCTCAGAAATTAACGCAACGCATGCACGAGTTGCAGTACCAACAAAAAATCGGGGGGCGCAGTGTGCTAAAAGTTAGAATGTGACATCAGAGTCTCTGTTTACTATCTACATGTGACAGAAAGCCGCTTTGCGGATCCTACGAGATCGGTGTGCGCGCTTGATATTTGATGAATGGTTCGATGTGGTGAAGCAAAATGCTGACATACAGATGTATTCATGGTGCTTTTATATTCAAGCGTTGCATATTCCTGATCATAACGACATGATACGTTTTAAAATTCTTACATACCGTCTTCTGTGCTATCTTTTTTTCTAGGGCTTCCTCTGCTCCTGACAGCAGCGAATTGCCAGCAATAGATCGCCACACTGACCACATTAAATGTATGATATTCCAACTCTCTGCACATTTAGAATCCTTAGATTTATACTTGATATCACTTTCATGATGAAAAGCATTAAAGTATGTATATTACATTTTACAGATAAATCGGTAATTTCATTTAAATAATGAATACTGTTAATAATTACACACATGGAGTGACACAGTGGCGGAGCGTTAGCGCTGCTGTATTGCAGGGAGTCACGTCGCTGATATACCCTCCCTGGAGTTTACACGTTTTCCTGCTGCGTTTCCCTCAGTGTGCTCCAGTTTCCTTCCAAAGATATGCAGATTTGGGGATTTGGTGCCGCTAAAATGACACTAGTGTATGTGTGTGCTTGTATTCACCTTGCGATTCGTCCAGGGATTGTTTCTCACTCGTGCCCAATGCTTGCTGGAATGGACACAACCTTGGATTTAATCAATAAACATCCTTTTCAGAGATATTGCGGTAAGGTGTCATCGGAATTTAATGGGTGTTCTAGGCAATTCATAACACAGAGAAGCCGAACATGTTCTCACCGTGATAATATCTCGCACTGCCACCTGGCGGATTCCTCCAGATTTATGTAAAGTACGCGCGCAAGTATAAACACTTCAACGCTTGCGTAGCAGGAGCGTCCGCTGCAGCATGCGTCGCGTCACGTGAAGTATAACTCCGGCCTTAGAGGAAACAGAACAGTTTACTGTATAATTTGTTTTTTTTTTTGTAGTGTTGTAGGGTTATGCAATTCTATGATTTTGATAAAATGTTTTTTGCACATAGGGCAGTCAAAGATTTTTATACTTTCTTAAAATAACACAACCATCATTATTTATGTTAAGCAAAACTATTTAATAAAATGTTATGATATCAAGATTTGTTCTTTTCTTGACAAACTGCGTGCCACAATGGTTACATATTTTTGAAGGAATACCTGTAACAAAAAACACTGTTTTGCATATTTCTTTTGTGGCTGTACTATTTTGACAGATGCTAATTAATTGTGCTGTTGCGTGTGTTATTAAAATGGCGTGGTAGAAATTAAATTGGAAATAAATTAAGAGAGAAATTTTGTCCTAAATTAGGACCTCTTTGAGTCAGGAACAAGGCAGGAGGAGGAAACTTGTTCAATGCATCTTTAATTCCTCTTAATGAAGATCACCCTGTTATAGCAATCTACTAAGGGACAGTGCCCTGAGCAGAGGTTTTCAGCAAAAGGTCACAGAACTGCACACAGACACATAAGAAAAACAAAGGATGTGTACATAAAATAATACAGGTCAATATCTATGAATAATGTGGACACATGCTGCAACTGTCCACAAGTTGACCAAAAAGACTCTTCATTCGTTCTTGCTTTCTCACAGTGATGTCATCACTAACTTCAAGATCACTTCCGTTTCCTCTCTGATCCTAATTTCCTTCCGGCCACCATTCCATAAAAGACCTGTGAAAGAATTCATTGATTGTCAAATGTATAATTCAATTTTGACCAGTGAATCAGTCCTTTTTGATTGCTTGGATCACCAAACATTATACAGGGAATTCACCCAACTCTTGTTTTGTTCTTTGTGTTTATTGTTCACAAGGTCAATATCTATGAATAATGTGGATACATGCTGCGACTGTCCACAAGCTGACCAAAAAGACTCTTCATCCGTTCTTACTTTCTATGTACACTCCTGTTTTGCACTGACTTGTCTCTTGTTTGTTTTCCATTTTGAAACACCATCATCAGTCACCTTTGTTCCACTTAATAACTGTCCAGTATTGTCTAAAAATTATGAGAAGCTAACTAGAAGCCCCTGCTTTACATACTCAGTAAACTGAGCATCTAGTTAAGATTTGTTGTCCCAAGAAAAAAGAAAATCAACAAGCAAATGAGTACCATTGCCTAACCCACTGAACAGAGTCACGTGGGGTGCAAGTCTATCTCTAGACAGGGCGACAATCCATCGCAGGGCAAACGATGCACCAGGTGGAAACCCACAAAGACACAGGGAGAACATACAAATTCCACGCAGAGGTGGGCCTGGGATGCAAATGCTGGTCTCCTTACAGGAAAGCAGCAGCGCTACCACTGCACCGTCATGCTGCCCAATAAATTAATGTTTGAATGAAAAATGGAGCTGCAGTGATAAAAAATAAACCATTCAGAAAAAACTGAATTCCTAGTTTTTACCCCCTAAGTTTGGGCTAAAACAATCATTTGGGCCAAAGATTCTAGCATCATAATTCAAAACAGGTCCATTCCAGGTAGGATTTGATTCTTATCTCCTGGAACTGTGAGGCAGCGGCACAAAGCATGCTGCTATGCCTCCCCAAAATACCTTGGAACATTGCTATATATTGTAAAGACACCTGAATAGAATAATATAATAATGTGATTAATATGACCTAAAATGGGGTATTTGTAAAGCATGTAACTACAAATGGCTATTAAATATTTTAGTTTTTCAGGACAATATTTTACAAGTAAATGACTAATTTTTAATATAAGACATGTTATAAGATGTTTTATAAAGTGACTTTTGCATAATATAAAACAAACCATAATAACAAAAGCATAATTTAAGAATTTTATTGTCTGTAATAATTGGTTATTAATGTTAATAACATAATTAATAAAATGCTTACAGACTGTTAATAGCTGCTTATAAAGGACATCTAAAGTGTTACCAAAACATCCTACAGAAAATGTGCTCAGATTTTGCTGCACTTCGATATTAAACTGATGTTTATTGAATTTAGCATAGTTTACTGTTTTGCCTTTACTTATGATTCAATTCCCCTGATTTCATGGTTAGTGTAATTCATTTTTAGTTTTCATGGTCTGTTTACTGTATATACTGTAGTTCTATTAGGAATGGGAAGCAGGAAATGTGATATGTCATCTTGCTAGCTGGAAAAAGGGTTCCATTCACCACAAATGTTTTATCCGCTTAAATAAAGTAGTGACAGACAAATGAAAAGGTGTCTTTATACATTACTGTAGTGTCATTGATAATTTCAGGTGGCTCCAGAGCAGTTACTTTTTTTCCCTAAATGCAAGATTCCATGGACCTAAGGAAATTCTGCAAAAGTAGTGAATGCAAGTAATGCAGGCAATGTGGGAATGAGATGTCAGGCCATCATAAGCTACACTCAATCTGTTATTTACTCACAATAATGAAGAGAGGTCAATTAAGCAAATGTGAAAACTTATGAAGTATGAGATGACATTGAAATGCTGACAGGAAACCATCATTAAATCGAGGAGGAATATACAACCTCAACACCAGATGCCACACAGCAATTGGGCTGGGATAAAGTGGACCGTCCTGGTGCCCTGTGCCTCCCTTGGTTGCTGTATATCCTTTTAGAAAGTATACTTAAATAATCCTGTAGATTTGCTGAAACAATTTCTATTGCTAATGTTTCCTGATATATTACCAGAGTAGGTTAATTTGTAGTAAACATAAAGGTAAACCAGTATCGGAGTTCTGAAATAAAGTGCTTTGCTGTTATTGTAAGTGGCAATAATAATAATCAAAAATAAATTCACACAAATGTATAAATGCTATGTGCCAAACTATTCAGCAGAACTGTGTATGCATCATAATATGTTTAAGTGTGAAAGAGTTTCATGGGCTCTTGTCTATTATTGCTCTATCCTGATGCCTGTGTGGGGTTTATAGCCAGGAGTTTATAGAAACGTACACCTACAGAAAAGATACAGTACTTCAGTCTTGGGAGTCTGAGAGATTTGCCTTTGTGAGGACTTACAGAGGAAAAGAGAAGCCTGGGTATTTTGCAGTATCAAAAACCTTTTATGTTTGGGAAGGAGCATGGTGGCTTTTCAGGGACATAGCAAGGAAAAACACTGCTGTCACTCAGTTATATCTGTTCAAAATCAAAAGGATATCTTTACACTGGTCCCACCAGGATTGGGAGCTTCTTACATGTTTGTGCATGACCCTAATTTAGATTCTAGTGGAAAATTGTTACATTGTTTTGTCCAATTGTGTTTCCATTTACATCTAAATCTCATTGCTGAAATTTTCTCTTTCTGTTTGTACATTCCCATATTTTCATTATTTTTTTCCTGTTCTGACTCATAACATCCCTTATTTGCTGTGAACTAATCTTAATTTTAGGCCATGTTTTACTACTTTTATTTTTGATTAAATCCCTTAAACCTTTATTTCCTTTAAGCCATCATCCTCATCCCCTTTAAAATATAACCAGGTAAATAGATGAATATTTACCTATGCTTGTGTTCTGTTGTCTAATAGCAAAACAACACAAAAAGAAGAAAAATTTTACTTGACAGATAAAGGTAACTTGTGGGTTCTCAAGGGTGCCAGGGTGCATATTCCCCATTCTCCATGGAAGTATTAACCTTACTTTACCTACTAGAAAATTAATCAAACCATTTGTCACATAGTTAGTTGCCAAGTAAGGAATCACTGATGTAGAGAAGTATAAAATGTTGCCAAGAGATGCATCTGGAGTGCCAAAGTCAGAGACATAAGACCAGAGATCCATGGAACCACAGTTTTGCTTTCCATTCTGTTGCAGATAAAATAAATTCTGAGGGTGTATATACTGATGTCTGAATTTGTAAATAATCCATTATGAGAGCAACTTGTAATGATCATAGCAAGCTGCACATTAAAAACTGTATCAGTTTGGAGAAATATTTAACAGGCCATTAGTTCCTGTTCCCTATAATTATTTCTAATTGAAGGAAGGAAGTCTAGTCACACACAGCATATTTATTTTGAACCAAAACAATAAAGACTGACCTGCCTTGGTTAACTAATAGATAGATAGATAGATAGATAGATAGATAGATAGATAGATAGATAGATAGATAGATAGATAGATAGATAGATAGATAGATAGATAGATAGATAGATAGATAGATAGATAGATACTTTATTAATCCCCAAGGGGAAATTCACATACTCCAGCAGCAGCATACTGATAAAAACAATATTAATTAAAGAGTGATAAAAATGCAGTGCAAGTTAAAAAATGCAAGGTGGAGAGTGCGAGGCAGGTATAACAGTCAATAACATTGTATAATGTTAACATTTACCCCCCATGGAGTTGAAGACTCGCATAGTGTGGGGGAGAAACGATCTCCTCAGTCTGTCAGTGGAGCAGGACAATGACAGCAGTCTGTTGCTGAAGCTGCTCCTCTGTCTGGAGATGATACTGTTCAGTGGATTCTTCATGATTGACTGTCCAGCTCCATGCCTACAACAGAGCCTGCCTTCCTCACCAGTTCTTCCAGGTGTGAGGCGTCCCTCTTCTTTATGCTGCCTCCCCAGCACACCACCGTGTAGAAGAGGGCACGCGCCACAACCGTCTGATAGAACATCTGCAGCATCTTAATGCAGATGTTGAAGGACGCCAGCCTTCTAAGGAAGTATAGTCGGCTCTGTCCTCTCTTGCACAGAGCATCAGTATTGGCAATCTGGTCCAGTTTATCATCCAGCTGCAATCCCAGGTATTTATAGGTCTGTACCCTCTGCACACAGTCACCTGTGATAATCACTGGGTCCGTGAGGGGCATGGGCCTCCTAAAATCCACCATCAGCTCCTTGGTTTTGCTGGTGTTCAGGTGTAGGTGGTTTGAGTTGCACCATTTAACAAAGTCCTTGATGAGGTTCCTATACTCCTCCTCCTGCCCACTCCTGATGCAGCCCACGATAGCAGTGTCTTCAGCAAACTTTTGCACGTGACAGGACTCCGAGTTGTATTGGAAGTCCGATGTATATAGGCTGAACAGGACCGGAGAAAGTACAGTCCCTTGCGGCGCTCCTGTGCTGCTGACCACAATGTGAGACCTGCAGTTCCTGAGACGCACATACTGAGGTTTGTCTGTACGATAGTTCACGATCCATGCCAACAGGTATGAATCTACTCCCATCTCTGTCAGCTTGTCCCTAAGGAGCAGAGGTTGGATGGTGTTGAAGGCACTAGAGAAGTCCAGAAACATAATTCTTACTACACCACTGCCTCTGTCCAAGTGGGAGAGTGATCGGTGTAGCATGTAGATGATGACATCCTCCACTTCCACCTTCTCCTGGTATGCGAACTGCAGAGGGTCGAGGGAGTGGCGAACTTGTGGCCTCAGGTGGTGAAGCAGCAGCCGCTCCATGGTCTTCATCACGTGTGACGTCAGGTCGACAGGCCTGAAGTCATTCAGCTCACCAGGACGTAATACCTTTGAGACTAAGGTGATGCAAGATGTTTTCCAAAGCCTCAGGACTCTCCCGTGTTCCAGGCTGAGGTTGAAGATACGCTGTAGAGGACTCCCCAGCTCCAATGCACAGGCCTTCAACAGTCGTGGCAATACTCCATCTGGACCCACTGCTTTGCTGGCACAAAGTCTCCTCAGCTCTCTGCTTACCTCGGCTGCTGTAATTGTGGGTGGGGGAAAACTCTCTCCTAAGCTGGTATCAGCAGAAGGATGGGTGGAGGATGCAGTACTCTGATGTAAGAGTGAGAGTGGGTTAGGGTGGTCAAACCTGCTAAAAAAGTTGTTCATCAGGTTTGCTTTCTCCCTGTCTCTCTCGATGGAGGCACCCCGCTTTGAGCTGCAGCCAGTGATGATCTTCATCCCATCCCACACTTCCTTCATGCTGTTATTCTGCCATTTTTGCTCCAGCTTTCTCCTGTACTGCTTCTTCTCCGCCCTGAGCTGGACTCGGAGTTCCTTCTGCACGTGTTTGAGCTCATGCTCATCATCGCCTTTAAAAGCCCTTTTCTTCTGGTTCAAAAGGCCCTTGATGTCACTTGTAATCCATTGCTTGTTGTTAGCATAGCAGTGTACTGTTCTTACTGGAACTACAATGTCCATACAGAAGTTGATGTAGTCAGTAGTGAAGTCAACAACCTCCTAAATGTTCTCACTATATGATCCCTGCAGGATATCCCAGTCTGTAGTTCCAAAGCAGTCTCTCAGAGCCTGCTCTGCCTCAGGGGACCACTCCCTCACTCTTGGTTTGTAGTGAGGCTGAAGCAGAACCAGGTTATGATCTGCTTTCCCAAGCGCAGGCAGCGGGGTAGCGCTGTATGCGTCATTAACGTTTGCATATAGTAGGTCAATACAGTCATCCCTCACCTATTGTGGGGGTTACGTTCCAGAGCCCCCCGCGATAGGTGAAAATCTGAAAATTAAAAACCATATGTTTATATGGTTATTTTTATATTGTTACACTTGGGTCACAGATTTGCACAGAAACACAGGAGGGTTGTAGAGAGACAGGAACTTTATTCAAACACTGCAAACAAACATTTGTCTCTTTTTCAAAAGTTTAAACGTGCTCCATGACAAGACAGAGATGACAGTTCCGTCTCACAATTTAAAGAATGCAAACATATCTTTCTCTTCAAAGGAGTGTGCGTCAGGAGCAGAGAATGTCAGAGAGAGAGAAAACCAAACAATCAAAAATCAATAGGTGCTGTTTGAGCTTTTAAGTATGCAAAGCACCGTGCGGGAAGCATATCGCGCAACAAAGCAGCCACAGGTGAGCTCAGCAAGGAAGGGAGCAATGTGAAGGTAGTCTTTCAGCATTTTTTGAGGAGTGTCCGTATCCTCTAGGGGTGCGAACAGCCCCCCTGCTCACAATATATTTGAGGAGTTTTATTTAATACATAATACGTGATCTGATTGGGTAGCTTCTCAGCCATCTGCCAATAGCGTCCCTTGTATGAAATCAACTGGGCAAACCAACTGAGGAAGCATGTACTGTACCAAAAATTAAAAGACCCATTGTCCGCTGAAATCCACGAACCAGCGAAAAATCTGCAATATATATTTAAATATGCTTACATATAATATCCGCGATAGAGTGAAGCCATGAAAGTCGAAGCGCGAAATAGCAAGGAATTACTGTAATTCGATTTCCCTGGGTGTTATAAACCACATACTGGGAGAAGGCAGGTAATGTTTTGTCCAGCGTAGCATGGTTAAAATCTCCAGAGATTAGAACAAGTGCCTCGGGGTGCTGTGTTTGTAGATGGAGTGGATGATGTCACATGCTAAAACAATAACAACAATGACGTGAATAAATATTCACGTTTATATTAATAACAGACCTCTATAAAATACTTGTTATGTATCATTACACATCCTCAAACCTATTAAATCCCATTCAGGGTCATCAACTGGAGCCTATTCTGGGAGCAATTATTGCTGACTTAACTTTGAAACTGGAACGCAATCAATGTTTGGGCTGCATCTGCTGCACATGTATTTACACAAAGAAAATAATATGTGGTTATTTTACAAAAAAATTGAAGGACATAATGATTGTTTTATAAAAGTTATTGTGTACTAAAGCTATTGAAGCTATGCACACCATACTCTTAGACCATACAAGCAACATCAGTGTTTTTTTTTAGATAAATACCTGTGATCATCTTAATTAAATTGTTAATGAGATTGTCTCGTCTTACTCCAGCACAGAGTATTTAACACAAATTATTTGGAAGAGAGACATTTTGGGTTTTTACATTCAATTTCGGTACTACTTAATGGAATGAATTGTCTACAATGTTATTTATTCATTTTGATTTTTTTTTCTATTTTTTGCTGTGTCAGATTGTTAAAAGGATGAAGGTTATGTTGGGGGTGAATTTAGTCTTCATTAGTTGAATTATATTCATTATTGTGTTTCAGTAACTATATTTATTGGTTTTATATTTTTAAGTCTTTTTTTTCTCAAGGTTATTTCAAAGCATTATTATGTAAACTGTGCCCCCATACTGAACTGATTGAATATTCAGATCTCCAAGGAAAGGAAAGGACTGAACAAATGTTTCCTCTAAGGAAAAGTTGTCTTTTGTGTGAACAACAAGTTTTGAAAACGAACCATTTTTGAACACCAGCATTAGCAATGCATTTCTGTACATAACATAAAAAAATCACATTTATAATTATTTACTTTATTGCCTATTTAATGTGAAGTAATGAATAGCCCCAAGAAAAGAATAACTGTCACATGTTAATTTTATTATGCTAGCAAACACAGTTTTATGAATGAATTCACTTTCATTCCTAAATTTAATTTATGAAATTAAGATTTTTAAAACTGTTATGTTATTTAGTTCACATATTTCACAACATGATAATGAATATCCTGGTATTCCAACATAAAAGAATTTATTTTCACATCCAGCAAAACGTTGTTTATTTAAACCTTTACCTTGGCAGGAGTCACTTATTTTTGCAAGTTTTTTTCTGTCTCCACATTGTTGTTTAGGCTCTGGTAATATTTTTTTCAACAAACCTTTCAATTGATTTTTAAGTTTTAAATTTTGTGACTGAATCGATATGAGATTTTTGAATCAAATGTCATTTGAGATGGTTCAATTTCCAGTTGTTCCATGCTTTCCTTGAGGTACATTCATTAAAAAATCTTGCTTTCCAATAAAGTGCAAATGACACCCTTCATCTGTAAGTAGTTAAAAATGTATCCCAGAAGCAAGTGTTGTTAAGCGCTATGCAGTTGGTCTGTTTTATCAAAGCATTCCATCATCCATTCCGTCTTAAACTCCAAACACCGTTTACTTGATGTACTACTTGAACTCTCTTCAGCTCTGCACTTAGATATGGCTAAAGTGACAAAAAATCAACAGCATAGAATGTTTCATATACAACAATTTTTTTGGAAGCCCATTTAAAAATTTGGTCATTAGTTGATGTGATTAATTAATATTTGTTTAATTTTTATAGTTTGTAGCACTGCCACATAAATGTATTTGTTGGTTTATCTTTTGTCTCACTATTATGTAATTACCAATGTGAACCCTGTCTCCATATGAGCACACATAAAATATAGTATAAGTCAAACTGTGTGGTATGGGTCTGTTGCCACGATTTCCGGGAGGGTGCCATGTAAAACAGACGTGGATATACTGTTAAAAAAGAGAGTGAAAAGGCAGGAAGGGAAGAAGAAAAACAGAGCCTGAGCTTTATGGTGGAGGGGACAGACAGAAAAGAGATTGTTTTATGTGGAGCACCAAAGTCCTATACAGTTTGGTGGTGGCCACCACGAAGAAATCCCAATATACTGAAAGAAGTGGACTGGACAGCTGAACAAATCAAGATCTAAGAGAGCAAATAATATTTTTTTATTCTGTAATAGCATGTCTGGAGAATGGGAAACATTATGGCATATTTTATCTTACAAAGACACAAAACTGAGTAGACAGTGTGCGATATTTTGGGTCCATGATTTTGATGTTATTTGTATACTATATGTGTTGGAAAAGGGGGTGGGTGGTTTTGGAATCTGCACATGTCTGGGGAATTTGTATAATTTATATATAGGTCATTAATTACATTTTGATTCTCTGCACTATTTCTCTGGGTCATTTTTGTATAAATCAATTTTATTAGTTGATGTAATTTTTCAGCCCCAAAGGAAGGGATCCAAAGGCAGTTTGGAGTTGACGTGCAATCTGGAATTAACACATCACTATAAACGTGATGAATCGTAGCAGTTGTGACTGCTACAAAGTGGTGCCCTCACTGAGCAGTCATATCCTATTTCTGTCTTAACCCTGTTTGTCCTAGTTTCATGCCCCCTCCAAGCCAGTGATTGAAGTGGAGTTTCCTAAGCTTGGCGAGTCCTGTACTACAGAGGACATAACCAACTTCGTAGAGGAAGCCAAAGCGTTTCTGTCTGTAAAGCCCCTGAGCAAGGAAGAACTGTTGGGGGTGATTAATGCAGTACTAAAGGGACCCGCGAAGAGCTTTTGTCATGCTAGCAGACAGATGATCGGGGATTGGGACAGCTTTAAAACAGTATTCCATGAAGCATTTTTGACGGGATTACCAGAGAGAATCGAGCTCTGAGTTGCAGGAAGAGGAGATAGACCACCATTTTGTGAATGCATGTAATCCCCACCTGGCAGGGTGCTGAGAGAAGTGGTGACTACTGTTGAGGGGCTAGTAAAGGTAGGCTCGCTTGTGGAACAGGACTGGGCTTCCTCCAAGTATTACTGGAACAAAGTACATTCTAGTAAAAGAGAGACTCCATCTTCCAAATTCACTAAAATAAGGAGCAGCCTTGACTCACCATTTTTTCCTCCTTAACACCCCTCTTTGTGGTCCCTGTACAGGTAAGGGGTTGGATACTGAATGCTGTGGTGGACATAGGAAGCCAATTCACCTTGACCCTATTATTAACATTATCAGCAGTTCATTATTGCATGGCACAATACCTGATGCACTAAAAGCGTCAGTCATTAAACCATTACTTAAAAAGTCAGACCTGGACACACACATTCTTAATAACTATAGACCAATTTCAAATTTACCCTTTCTCTCTAAAATACTAGAAAAAGTAGTTGCCAATCAGTTTCAGTCACACCTTACGCATTACAATTTATTTGAGAAATTCCAGTCTGGTTTCCGCACTGGTCATAGTACAGAAACGGCACTAACACGGGGTGTAAATGACATTCTGATATCCTCTGATGAAGGAAACTCCACTGTAATTATGTTGTTAGACTTAAGTGCAGCATTTGACACCATTGACCATTCTATTTTACTGCACAGGCTAGAAAATAACATTGGGCTTACAGGCACTGTGTTCTCCTAGTTTAGTTCTTATTTATCAAATCGATTTAAATATGTACAGAAATGTGCTGACAGAACGCCATCATTATACACAGAAGTGAGATATGGTGTCCCGCAGGGCTCAGTACTGGGACCTTTACTGTTTTCACTTTACATGCTTCCACTGGGATCTATCATTAGGAAACATAATGTTGATTTTCACTCATATGCAGATGACACCCAGTTATACCTTTCATTTAGATCAAATTAAGTTTCTCCAATGTTGTCTTTAATTAGTTGTGTTAGCGAATTAAAGGAGTGGATGGATGAGAACTCCTTGTCTTTAAACACAGAGATGTTAATTATTGGAGGGAATGATGCTGATCACAATAATATTTTGTCATTATTTAACTCAGTTAGAATTACCATTAATGTTACTGAATCAGCCCGCAATCTACGAGTTATCTTTGCATGTCATTTAAAGTGCACATTACAAAGTTATCCAAATCATGTTTCTTCCATCTTAAAAATGTTGGGAAATTAAGGTGCTTTCTAAATAAACAGGATTCTGAGAAATTAATTCATGCATTTATTTCTAGTAGGATTGACTACTGCAATGCGGTGTTCACTGGATGTTCAAACTGTTCTTTATACAGCCTCCAGTTAATCCAAAATGCTGCTGCAAGAACTATTACAAGAAGAAGAAAATCCGAACACATAACTCCAGTTCTTAAATCCTTACACTGGCTCAGACTGACATGTCTGAACTTATCATAACTTTCAAACCAGAGTGCACACTAAGATCACAAGATACCGGTCTGCTTATGATTCCAAGGACTGATAAAATAACAGTGGGAGGTCGAGCTTTTAGTTACAGGACCTCTAAATTCTGGAATGGTCTGCCTGCTACTATAAGAGATGCCCCTTCAGTCTCAGCTTTTAAATCCCAGCTGAAGACTCACTACTTCAGTTTAGCATACCCTGAGTAGAGCTGCTGATTAACTTTACATACTGCATCTCTGTTGTTAGTCATTAGCACTAAAACATAAGTAATATGATAGCTCTAATTTGTTACTAACCCTCACCTATTCTGTTTCTCTTCTCTGTACCCAAATGTGGCACTTGGTGCCACGGCCCACTTACCAAGTTGTTTTGCCTGCCTAAGGTAAAGTCATCTCTGATGGAGGATCGCAGAAATCGTCGAGAAGAGGGGTCCTTTCATCGGATTGGCTGGCCAAGAGCTGTCTCAGCTGTGGAATGGCCAAATGGGGGAGGCAGCCTGATAACTGAGGTCTCCAGGACTCTGAACAAATCCAAATCATATTATGTGATCTCATCTACTGTTAAATTCTGCTCTCTACTTGTAATATTTTTATTTTACTATTATATTGAGGATTACTTGTGTTTTGTTCTGTGTATTGTGTTGTATTTACCCCCTTCTTTTTGACACCCAGACCTACATGGAAAGGGGTCTCTCCTTGAACTGCCTTTCCCAAGGTTTCTTCCCTTTTTTTCCCCCTATAAGGGTTTTTTTGGGAGTTTTTCCTTGTCTTTTTAGAGAGTCAAGGCTGGGGGGCTGTTAAAGCCCATTGTGGCACTCCTTGTGTGATTTTGGCCTATACAAAAATAAATTATATTGTATTAATCATGATCAGTCCAGATAAATGTAAATCTTACATACTTGCCCTTATCCATGCCTTTTCACTTCCCATTTGACTTCTTCATTTCCTCAAGTTCTTATGGGTGATATTACATCAATAAACATTATTTGTTGAATACCAAGAAAAAACATGGCAAGTCCACATTCTCATATTTATATGTCAAAAAATGGTTGAAAACAACTGAAGATTGAAGTTGTGCTATGAAATTTTGATTTAATTAATTTTGAGAAAGTTTGGTGCCCTTGGAAACCAGTTTATGATTGGGCTAATAAAACATCTACATAAAAAGGAGAGTGAAGAAGCTGCTGCACGTCCTGATATTTAAATCTCTTCCACATATAAATGTCAAAATATTGTAAAAATAGCTTTTCTATCAGTGATGGCACATTCTTCCTTTCACAATTGCAGCCCACTGTAGAATCATATTTATTTTCCCAACATTTAAACTTACATTTACTAATACCGCTTTACAGTAAATTATTTGTGAATGAAACTGCATGTGTGAAAAGGGCTTTGCAGACAGAGATGTTAACCTCTTCACTAATTTAAGTAAATTGACAGGCTTTTAAAGTGTTTGCCATCATGCATGTTGGTTATATAAAATATCTGACACACAGTTTCTAAAAACTGACATTTGCATTCCTTTTACTGATACAGTTAAATTGAATTGTTTGTGGAAAGAGTTGGGGCTATTTAATTTAAATACTGCTCCACTAACCTGACTACATAATTTTAGTTAAATTTAGGCAAACTTAATGGATAAGTTTGGTATTTTTCAGGTTGAAGTTATTTCTTCACAATAATAATATATGTTAATATGCCACATGAAATTGCATTCTAAAGTGAAGCATTTTGTATACCATATATACTTGCGGATAAGTTCTCCCACGGATAAGTCGGGACTTGATTTTACAGTATAATTTCTTGTATTTTATAATATTGGTTGTATAAGTCGAATTTGGAAAACTCATGCTATTGGTCCAAGAGATTATGATATGCTAACGCCCACCTGAGAGAGTAACCACGGAGCACACTGCCTTTTTTTCTATGTGGGTGCGGCAATGCGCTGTACCAGCACATGCTCCTAACTTCTCTCTCTCTCTATTGTGCCTAAGTGACCACACGGTAATACCCGAATTGTTCCAAAGCAACTGATTTGTGTTTTTTGTATTCCACACCCTCATACACCTGAGAATCTGATACAAGATTGAAGGAGGCAAGTCGATGTCTGATTTTATGATCGATTTTTCAGGTTTCAAGACCAGATTTATATGTGAGTGTATACGGTAAATTAAAAAAAAATACATACTGAGGTCCCAACATGAAAAAAAAGAATGTTCAAACTTGACCAGAATACGTCTAATTTGAAGCAGCAAAGGTTTTGATTTAAGAAAACGTGCCTTCAGTATTTTTTAGATATGCTTGTAACAAGAGAATTAAACTGGAAACAATAAATTGTATCTTGGCACTGGTCTTGTGAAATAAGGATACATTTCTTGTTTGCTTATCTGCTCACAATGGATGTCATGGGTGGAGTTTTGACACACACACACACATTCTGTAAATCTCCAAAGGTTCCAATGGTTATATTCTGCCTTGGATTGTAACAACAGACAGATGCGTGTTCAAACCATATGACTGTTCTTTCTTAAATTGCACCTACTTTTTGCCTATGTACATTCTGTGTATTTTCTGTGTAATTTCTTTGTTATATTACATAGCCCACAGAAGGAGACTAGTGGTGGTGAAGAGTGCACATAAGAGTTTCATTGTACTTTGCACACATAACAATAAATGCAAACTGAACTGATTACACTGCACTGCATTTTTTATAAAAGTCTTAGACTTTTGAAAGAGCCAGCCCACCTTCACATTGATACTATGTTCACAGGGTCAATCAATAATCACCATTACACTCTTTACTTGAACATTAGAAAATTGGAGCAATCTGGATGAAAACAGGCCATTCAGCCCAACAAAGCTTGCCAGTCCTATCCAGTTAATTCTCCCAAAATTAAGTTCTACTGTCTACCACACTCCTTGTCAATTTATTCCATGTGTCTATGGTTCTCTTTGTGAAGAAAAAAATCCTTATGTTTTGCGAAATTTATTTCCACCTTCGTCTCTATGTTCTTGTTGAACTCATTTTAAAGTAACAGTCTTGATCTACTGTACTAATTCCCATAATTTTAAACACTTGAATCATGCCACCTATTAATATAATTTTGCTTAAACTGAAAAGGCTTAGCTCCATTAATATTTGCTCATAACTCACTCCCTGCATTCCTGGAATCAACCTAGTTGCTCTTCTATGGATTTTTCTAGCACTTCTATGTCTATTTTGTAGCCTGGAGACCTGTACATGAAGTCTAACCATTGGGTTATAAAGCTTGAGCATAACCTACTTTAACTTGTACTAAATGCTGTTAGCCTTCTTAATGGCTTCTGAACACTGTCTGGAAGTTGAAAGTAATAAGTCCACCATGACTCTTAAATCCCTTTCTTTAAGTGGTCTTTCAATTTTAGACCTAGTGAGATAGCATGGTGCCAAACCATGATAAAACACATGGAAGCTCCACAAATTATAGAATTAAATAGAGCACACTGAATCATTGTTGCTGTAACTGAATACAGTGGTTTTGAGTGAGTAAACATACACTCACTGATACCAATCAGTTCATAACTACATGGGGAAAATGTACAAGCTCCATTCAGATCCTAAACCTGTGAGACTCGAATGACAGCACTGCACTACCGCTAAAATAGCTATACTAAATTTTGTAAACTCCAACCTGATTAATACTCAGTTTATGCTTGTAATATCTGTTTAGTTCTTGTCACTTGATTACACACTTTGTGAACACTTAATCTTATTTCTCTCAACATTTAGGCACAAGTGTTTATGTTGATACTGATTGCAAAAGGCAATATCTTTGCAATACAGTGATCCCTCGCTATATCGCGCTTCGCCTTTTGCGGCTTCACTCCATCGCGGATTTTATATGTAAGCATATTTAAATATATATCACAGATTTTTTGCTGGTTCGCGGACAATGGGTCTTTTAATTTCTGGTACATGCTTCCTCAGTTGGTTTGCCCAGTTGATTTCATACAAGGGACGCTATTGGCAGATGGCTGAGAAGCTAGATTGCTTACTCTTCTCTCTCTCTTGCGTTGACTTTCTCTGATCCTGATGTATGGGGATTGAGCAGGGGGGCTGTTCACACACCTAGACAATACGGACGCTCGTCTAAAAATGTTGAAAGATTATCTTCACGTTGCTATCTTTTGTGCAGCTGCTTCCTGAAACGACATGCTGCACGGTGCTTCGCATACTTAAAAGCTCGACGGGCACGTATTGATTTTTGACTGAAAAACAAACTCTGTCTCTCTCTCTCTCTCTCTCCCTGCTCCTGACGGAGGGGGTGTGAGCTGCCGCCTTCAACAGCTTTGTGCCGCGGTGCTTCACATACTTAAAAGCCAAACAGCCCTATTGATTTGTTTGCTAGAGATTGTTTTCTCTATCTATGTGACATTCTGTGCTCCTGACACGCACTCCTTTGAAGAGGAAGATATGTTTGCATTCTTTTAATTGTGAGACAGAACTGTCATCTCTGTCTTGTCATGGAGCACAGTTTAAACTTTTGAAAAAGAGACAAATGTTTGTTTGCAGTGTTTGAATAACGTTCCTGTCTCTCTACAATCTCCTGTGTTTCTGCACAAATCTGTGACCCAAGCATGACAATATAAAAATAACCATATAAACATATGGTTTCTACTTCGCGGATTTTCTTATTTCGCGGGTGGCTCTGGAACGCAACCCCCGCGATGGAGGAGGGATTACTGTATAATGAAATAAGCTTCTGTATATTGATAGGCTGACTTTTTTCAGTCATTGTTTAGTTGTCTACAGAACAGAGATGGCAATTCATATCAGGGTATGAACATTGAATAATGTCATTAACAGAGATTACTTTTCGAAGGGAAAAGTATATGCTGAAGGAAACTGTGTTACTGGGACTGAAAAAGTCGCCATGGAGGAAGACGAACCGCAAAGTGAATCACACAGCCAGTTTCATTATAAAAAGAATTTTACAACTATGCTTAGCTTTTTCCTTCAGAACATGAAATGGATACGCGGTTTTGCAATATGCTTGCAATCTCAAGATGAGGATAAATACTTGAAAAATTGACATATTTGCAAAGTTTTAATGCTTTTGTTTGAAACTTGGTACCCGTCACCTGGTCCATTATGAAATGCAATAGCAGAAAAATGCTACAATGAACACATAATTTCATATGGGGGTAGTAATATCTATCTATCTATCTATCTATCTATCTATCTAATATATATCTTGATCATGAAGAAATAATGACTTGAAAAAACAGCACTTATCCTTTAAGGAATGTAGGGAACTCCATGATACACAGCTGTAGTGTATGGATGGGCAGATCAATACCACAGTAAATGATACGTCAATTCTAAAACTGTACTCTTTTTGTATCGAGTGCCATTAAAAAATATCAATTACTATTTTTTTCTGTAAGATATGCTAGTAAGGTTCTTGCAAAGGCATAGAATGTACTAATGCATTTTCCACTTTCACATACTGAAATGAGCAGATGTGCTGTTACATAACACCATACACCCAAGCCCCATGTATCACAATGGCTGACCAAAAGCATAGTGTTACATGCAGCTACTTTTTACAGATGGAAAAGAATACAGCTGTCTGATGCAATATTTGTGAGATTAGTGAACAGTACAGTGGCAAAACAAACAGCCCATTTATCCATCCATCTATCCTCTTCTGCTTATCTGAGGTCGGGTCGCAGGGGCAGCAGCTTGAGCAGAGATGCCCAGACTTCCCTCTCCCTGGCCACTTCTTCTAGCTCTTCCGGGAGAATCCCGAGGCATTCCCAGACCAGCCGGGAGACATAGTCTCTCCAGCGTGTCCTGGGTCTTCCCCGGGGCCTCCTCCCGGTTGGACGTGCCCGGAACACCTCACCAGGGAGGCGTCCAGAAGGCATCCTGATCAGTTGCCCGAGCCACCTCATCTGACTCCTCTCGATGCAGAGGAGCAGCGGCTCTACTCTGAGCCCCTGGGCTTCTCACCCTGTCTTTAAGGGAAAGCCCAGACACCCTGTGGAGGAAACTCATTTCAGCCACTTGTATTCACGATCTTGTTCTTTCGGTCACTACCCATAACTCATGACCATAGGTGAGGGTAGGAACATAGATCAACTGGTAAATTGAGAGCTTTGCCTTGCGGCTCAGCTCCTTTTTCACCATGACAGACTGATGCAGAGCCCGCATCACTGCGGATGCCGCACCAATCCGCCTGTCGATCTCACACTCCATTCTTCCCTCACTCGTGAACAAGACCCTGAGATACTTGAACTCCTCCATTTGGGGCAGGATCTCGCTTCCCACCCTGAGAGGGCACTCCACCCTTTTCCGGCTGAGGACCATGGTCTCGGATTTGGAGGTGCTGATTCCCATCCCAGCCGCTTCACACTCAGCTGCGAACCAATCCAGAGAGAGCTGAAGATCACGGCCTGATGAAGCAAACAGGACAACATCATCTGCAAAAAGCAGTGACCCAATCCTGAGTCCACCAAACCGGACCCCCTCAACACCCTGGCTGCGCCTAGAAATTCTGTCCATAAAAGTTATGAACAGAATCAGTGACAAAAAGCGGCCCATTTAAACATTTAAAAAACATACAAGGTGACCAAGATGAAGTTGTTTGTAAAAAATCAAAATAATGCAGATCTGAAGCTTGCCAATTTAACTACAATCAGTGCCAAACAAGTACAGAAGCTCTGAACTGCATAGTGAAAAAAATTATGGGATAGCCATTATCTCACATACTGTATACATGAAAATAACTCGTACGTACGAGATACTTTCACGTACGTACAAGATGTTTTCATGTATGTACAAGATGATTTCACATACATACAGGATATTTTTACCTATGTACAGGATACTTTTACGTACGTAGAAGATGTTTTCATGTTCGTACGAGTGGTTTTCACATTCGTACCAGATTCTTTCACGTACATACAAGATAAAGTTAGATTACAAAATTACATTATGCATTTACCAAGGCTAAGGTGCTTCAGTTTGACATCACTTCCATTGCTTATAGCACAGTGATATAAAAAGCAGATGGGTGGACTTTTATTGATTAAAGGAGTGTGGTGATGGGTTTAACTGCAGCCTGCAATACTTATGACGTTCGTCAGATAATGCCCACAATGTCAGTTACAAAATGACCGTTGCATGCCCTGTTACACTATGGTTAAGATTAGGATTATGGGAGGGTTATCTGACTCATAGGGTTTAGGTACATGGCTTATGTTTACAGGTATCCGTCTGCACACTCATACGGAGCCCCTGGGGGGGATTTGGTGTATTTTTTTTCTTCCTGGGAAACAGTTTGGTGCATATAACTTACTATCTTGTGCTCACCATTTATATATCACATGCCCACCACTTACCATACCCTGCACACCAGGTGCTTTAAGGTCACACCATCTAACACTGCATGTGTGTCCCATACATTCAGATGAGCACCAAAT
Organism: Erpetoichthys calabaricus; assembly: GCF_900747795.2. Lineage (NCBI taxonomy): Eukaryota > Metazoa > Chordata > Cladistia > Polypteriformes > Polypteridae > Erpetoichthys > Erpetoichthys calabaricus. The sequence continues at coordinate 117,165,637 of NC_041401.2, forward strand.
ACCATGGCTGGCTACTGTACTTCATTTTCTGGAAACCGGAAATATCACAAAACAGTATGATGTTTTCCTCACACAGTTACATTACACAATAATGGACATTGGCAAGTTTATAAAAGCAGGCTATGCACTCAAGAGCAGATTGTTGGATCCACGAAGCAGCAGCGCTAAATTGGCTTAGGCGTATGTTTGGTGTGTTTGCCCTGCAATGGATGGGCACCCTATCCAGGGTTGACTTGCGCCTTAATGCAGATAGTATAGGCTTCAGCACCATGCCCCATTTACGCAGCCCTGGTGTCAAGTAAGAGGGTTAGAAAATGACATGTTCATCCTATTAATATATATTTTGTCATACATTTATTAGATAGATAGATAGATAGATAGATACTTTATTAATCCCAATGGGAAATTCACATTCTTCAGCAGCAGCATACTGATACAATAAATAATATTAAATTAAAGAATGATAATAATACAGGTGAAAAAAACAGACAATAACTATGTATAATGTTAAATATTAACGTTTACCCCCCCTGGTGGAATTAAAGAGTCGCATAGTTTGGGGGAGGAACGATCTCCTCAATCTGTCTGTGGAGCAGGACAGTGACAACAGTCTGTTGCTGAAGCTGCTCTTCTGTCTGGAGATGACATTATTTAGTGGATGCAGTAGATTCTCCATAATTGATAGGAGCCTGCTGAGCGCCCTTCGCTCTGCCACAGATGTTAAACTGTCCAGCTCCATGCCAACAATAGAGCCTGCCTTCCTCACCAGTTTGTCCAGGCGTGAGGCGTCTTTCCTCTTAATGCTGCCTCCCCAGCACACCACCGCGTAGAAGAGGGCGCTCGCCACAACTGTTTGATAGAACATCTGCAGCATCTTATTGCAGATGTTGAAGGAAGCCAGCCTTCTAAGGAAGTATAACCGGCTTTGTCCTTTCTTGCACAGCGCATCAGTATTGGCAGTCCAGTCTAATTTATCATCCAGCTGCACTCCCAGATATTTATAGGTCTGCACCATCTGCACACAGTCACCTTTGATGATCACTGGGTCTATGAGGGGTCTGGGCCTCCTAAAATCCACCACCAGCTCCTTGGTTTTGCTGGTGTTCAGGTGTAGGTGGTTTGAGTCGGACCATTTAACAAAGTCATTGATTAGGTCCCTATACTCCTCCTCCAGCCCATTCCTGATACAGCCCACGATAGCAGTGTCATCAGCGAACTTTTGCACATGGCAGGACTCCGAGTTGTATTGGAAGTCCGATGTATATAGGCTGAACAGGACCGGAGAAAGTACAGTCCCTTGTGGCGCTCCTGTGTTGCTGACCACAATGTCAGACGTGCAGTTCCCAAGACGCACATACTGAGGTCTGTCTTTAAGATAGTCCACGATCCATGCCACTAGGTATGAATCTAATCCCATCTCTGTCAGCTTGTCCCTAAGGAGCAGAGGTTGGATTGTGTTGAAGGCGCTAGAGAAGTCTAGAAACATAATTCTTACAGCACCACTGCCTCTGTCCAAGTGAGAGAGGGATCGGTGTAGCATATAGATGATGGCATCTTCCGCTCCCACCTTCTCCTGATATGCAAACTGCAGAGGGTCAAGGGCGTGTTGAACCTGTGGCCTAAGGTGGTGAAGCAGCAGCCTCTCCATGGTCTTCATCACATGTGATGTCAGAGCAACAGGCCGAAAGTCATTCAGCTCACTAGGACGTGATACCTTTGGGACTGGGGTGATACAAGATGTTTTCCAAAGCCTCGGGACTCTCCCCTGTTCCAGGCTCAGGTTGAAGATGCGCTGTAGAGGACCCCCCAGCTCCGATGCACAGACCTTCAGCAGTCGTGGCGATACTCCATCTGGACCCGCTGCTTTGCTGGCACGAAGTCTCCTCAGCTCTCTGCTCACTTGCGCTGTTGTTATTATGGGTGGGGATGTTTTTCCTATGCTGGTATCAGCAGAAGGATGTGTGGAGGGTGCAGTACTCCGAGGTGAGAGTGAGAGTGGGTTAGGGTGGTCAAACCTGTTAAAAAAGTTGTTCATTTGGTTTGCTCTCTTCACGTCTCTCTCAATGGTGGTACCCCGCTTCGAGCTGCAGCCAGTGATGATCTTCATCCCATCCCACACTTCCTTCATGCTGTTATTCTGCAACTTCTGCTCCAGCTTTCTCCTGTACTGCTCCTTCGCCGCCCTGAGTTGGACTCGGAGTTCCTTCTGCACGCGCTTGAGCTCATGCTGATCACCGTCTTTAAAAGCCCTTTTCTTCTGATTCAAAAGGCCCTTGATGTCACTTGTAATCCATGGCTTGTTGTTAGCATAGCAGCGTACTGTTCTTACTGGAACTACAATGTCCATACAGAAGTTGATGTAGTCAGTAGTGCAGTCAACAACTTCCTCAATGTTCTCATTATGAGATCCCTGCAGGATATCCCAGTCTGTAGTTCCAAAAAGTTCTCTCAGAGTATTCTCAGCCTCCGGGGTCCACTTCCTGAATGATCGTGTGGTTACAGGTAGGACTCTAACTTTTGGTTTATAGTGAGGCTGAAGCTGAACCAGGTTATGATCTCCTTTCCCAAGCGCAGGCAGCGGGGTGGCGCTGTATGCGTCTTTAACGTTTGCATACAGTAAATCAATAGTCTTATTTCCCCGGGTGTTACAGTCCACATACTGGGAGAATGCAGGCAATGTTTTGTCCAGCGTCACATGGTTAAAGTCTCCAGCGATTAGCACAAGCGCCTCAGGGTGCTGCGTTTGTAACTTAGCAACAGCGGAATGGATGATGTCACTCACTGACTCCACGTCTGCCCGAGGAGGAATGTATACAATAACAACAATGACGTGTCCAAACTCTCTGGGCAAATAGTAGGGACGTAAACTTACGGCCAACAGTTCGATATCCCTGCAGCAAGTGGAGATTTTGACGTTAACATGTCCAGAGTGACACCACCGTGTATTAACATAGAGAGCGAGTCCTCCTCCTTTGTGCTTACCACAGGTACTTGCATCTCTGTCCGCTCTAACTGTGCTAAACCCGGGTAGCTCCACGTTGGCATCTGGGATGGTGTTATTTAGCCACGTTTCGCAGAAACACAACAAACTGCATTCTCTGTAGGTCCTTACATTTTTCACCAGCGCAGCCAGTTCGTCGATCTTATTTGAGATTGAGTTTACATTCCCCAGAATCACAGAAGGCACCGAAGGCTTGAAACGCCACTTTCTCGCAAGCCGCTTCTTTTTTAGCTTAGTGCCGGCTCTGCTGCCACGATACCGCCTTCTTACCTCGTCGGGTAAATATGGAACCACACCGGCACTGGCATTTGTTCTCAGCGCCCGAAGTTGAGTACTTGAATATGCGAGTCTTGGCGTGTTAAAATCCATGCCCGCGTTGTAAAAGTAAGTGTGTCCAGGGAAGATAGATAGATAAGAAGGAATCCACATAAAATAAAGTGGTAGGAGTGATCAATAAATAAAAATAGAAAAATAAAAGTAGAAAAGTACACATACATATACAGTCATACACGGAGCTGCTGAAAAGGCTGCCACTCACGGCGGCGCCGGATGCATCATGGTGACCTTGACACTGTGTCGTGATATTAGTTAATTTAAATACAGACTGACACATTAATATTATCCATTCTAAAACACTATAATCATTTGAAAACAAATTCCTATGCTGTTTACAAAATATTCAGTATTGGTATTGATTTCAAAAATAGTGGTATCGCACATCCCTGCTGTAGTGCGAAGCTATAGCCAGTGACAAAGACATGTTATGATATACCGCTTCTGTCTGCCAACTCTGTTGTGAAACTGTTCTGAATAGTCATTAGGCACTCATATAATCTGTCATTCCTTGTGACTCCTAGTCTTACAACCTGATCGACACCCTCAGACTCAACAAGATTCAGTAACTGAACTTCTGTCTGAATCAAAATGTCACACCACCCTAATGACACTATCACTTGTTATCTGAACCTAATCTGTTGATGAAAATGTATGTGATAGTGAAAGAGTGGAAGCCTTTATGTCAATATTTTCACCTGGAAAAATAACAATGCATTCCCCACACATTTGTAGTCTATTAAACAGTTTTTCCAGATATAACCAAGACACTCTTAAACACCTATAAAACCATGGGCAAGCATTTCTACATGATATAAAATATTTTAAACATGAATTACCTATATTTTAAAACTTGCTAGACTCAATAGTGTTTTATGTTTAGTAGCAGTACACAAGTAAACGTATCAATTATGTCTCCCTTCTAACTTGGAATGAACTTGTACTATTATACAGTATATATAGACAGACAGAAGGAATAATGAGTGCATATAATGCCTAGCAAAATCAAATAAAAGAGGCTCTTTTAAAAGAATGGCTAATTAACAAATGAATAGTTGAAATACGTCTGGGTTGCAAGAAGAAGTGGAGGAGTAGTTATACTGTTCTTCTCCACTTTCTTGTAGATATTGTCACTTAATAATGGGGCAAAAAAAATAGAGAAACCCAAAAGCACAATACTTTCAAATGAAAAACAGTCCTACAAACAACTAAGGCACAACTGTGGCATGCTCTTCATTATCTCCTTGGACTGGCTGGCATTTTAAATGGCTTCGCTGGTGTGCCCTTTGAAATTTTTTCAGTTGCAAATTCAGAATATGAGGATTTTCATGCTGGTTGTGAATTCTGAATATAAATTTTCAAAAGATTGTTGTACAGTTTAGTTGTAAAAGCCATCAGTGCAACTAGTATCGGAATACACACAGCTTGAAATGTTTGCAAAACAACAAGAAATTTGAAAATGTAGTAATTAGTTTTGCCAAAGTAATTTCAGTCCAAATCCATTTGCAGAACGACATGGCCTTCTTAACTCCCATGCCTTGTGGGTGAACATGAACATAACATAACGTAGCATAACATAACATAACATAACATAAATTCCGGAAAATCGCTTAGTCCAATTTTAGGATCTTTCACAGTGTAAATGCTGTGACACTAGAGGGCACTGTCGCTCCTGTAACCCGACAGACAGACACTGACAACACAAGATAAAAGCACCAAGAATTGATTTATTTCTTTTATATTCTTCACAGTGCTGTCTATTCACCATAGCTACAGGCAATAAAGCACAATACACCACACAATTATCTCTTTTCTTTCTCCTCCACTCCTCCCAGCAAGCTCTGTCATGTGCATCCCAACTCTGGCTCTCCTGCTGGGGGTTTCACAGTCCTTTATATGTTGTCCAACCCAGAAGTGTTTCTGCTCTTCCGTCCACGTGACTTGCCAGCCCTTCCGGGTCAGATGGAGAAATCAATTTTTCCGTCAGCCTGGAAGTACTTCTGGGCTTCTGTCTCCATGCCTCGATAGTACTTCCAGGTTATGTAAAAAGTATAAGTCCCCAAGTCCTCCTGCAGCGTCTCCTGGCGGCACCCACAGGGTTGTGATGCTGAACTCCAGATCCCATGGTGTCCTGTGGGAATCCAGGGCACCGCTATGCTACAGGGAAGTTGCCATCTAATGTCTCGGGGGAAGCAGTGTCTAAAAGTAGCTGCCTTCCTCCATCCTTCCATTCTTGGGGCATCCCGGCTGGGTTTAGCTGCCTACTGTGCCACTGTGTTTTCCACAAAAGAGAACAGAAAGGCAGAATGTTTAACATCACATAAATTGTAGAGGATTAAAACATCTATTTAACATTTCCTATTAAAAAGAAAAAAACATAAACTACTTGCCTACCCAACCAATTCTGGAAATAACATTATAGACAATATTCTTTGGAGACTGTGGTCGTGAAGCTTGAAATGACAAAATCTTATTTTTAAATTTCTTTAAATCTTATTTTAAAAATCTCTTTTCCCACTTTCTATGAAGCTGTTCTCTACAGCTAAGGAATCACTTATTTACTTAAGAGAAAATTATGAGCATATATGCTTTCAGTTTATTATGGAATTGTTCTCACAAAATCATAGGATAATTTGGCCACCAGTGCTGTGCCTAGGAAAGGTGGAAATTGAGAAAAAGGTTGCGGAAGCTGAGGAAGAATTCACTTCACAGGTAAGTGGTCATGTATCTTGCTGCTTAAGGAATGTTTTCTTTGATGCTGAGATAGAAGTTGTTGCTTGTATTCCCAGCATCTTAAATTTGTGTTTAATTTCTACTGTCTCAAAAGCTCAAAAGACTGGGGGCATTGCTCTGAACAAATTCCTTGACAGTGACAGATAACTAATTGTATTTGTGAGATACTTTGCTACATAATTTCTGTCAACTTTAACAGTCATGTACTAGTAAGGAAACAATACCCTTATCACCTTCATGAAGTAACACTAGAATGACTTGTATTGTTTGCAGGCCAGAGCCATGCATCTTAATGAGATGAGCTTCGTCTTTCCCAAAACTTGAAATTTATGTAATACTGTCTCATTTTAAATGTCTAATTTTAACTTTTAAGTACCTCACCCTGTCTCATTTTTAACTGCCTGTGTGTTTCCTTCTTCTTCTTCTACTTTCGGCCACTCTCGTTAGGGGTCGCCATGGCGGATCATCTTCTTCCATAACTTTTTGTCCTCTGCACCTTGTTTCTGTTACACCTATCACTTGCATGTGCTCTCTCACCACATCCATAAACCTTCTCTTTGGCCTTCCTCTTTTTCTCATGTCTGGCAGCTCTATCCTTAACATCCTTCTCTCAGTATACTCAGCATCTCTCCTCTGCACATGTCCAAACCAACGCCATCTCGCCTCTCTGACTTTGTCTCCCAACCGTCCAACTTGAGCTGACCCTTTAATGTACTCATGTCTAATCCTATCCATCCTCGTCACACATAGTGCAAATCTTATCATCTTTAACTCTGCTACCTCCAGCTCTGTCTCCTGCTTTCTGGTCAGTGCCATCGTCTCCAACCCATCAAACAAAGCTCGTCTCACTACCGTCCTGTAGACCTTCCCTTTCACTGTTGCTGATACCTGTCTGTCACAAATTACTCCTGACACTCTTCTCCACCCATTCCACCCTTCCTGCACTCTCTTTTTCACCTCTCTACCACAATCCCCATTACTCTGTACTGTTGATCCCAAGTATTTAAACTCATCCACCTTTACCAACTCTACTCCCTGCATCCTCACCATTCCACAGACCTCCCTTACACACATGTATTCTGTCTTGTTCCTACTGACTTTCATTTCTCTCCTCTCTAGAGTATATCTTCACCTCTCCAGGGTCTCCACAACCTGCTCCCTACTATCGCTACAGATCACAATGTCATCAGCAAACATCATAGTCCATGTGGAATCCTGTCTAATCTTGTCTGTCAACTCTCCACCACAAGAAAAAAACAATCTGTTGTTAAAATACACATTTTTCTGCAGCACTATTTTAGTAAGTGGAGCATTTCAAATTAACCACATAACAGGCTGCACGCATTCCCTGTTATTTTTGAACAAAACGTAGTGTTCCACAATTTTTTGGACAACCCTTGAAACTAATGCAAAGCAGATGTAACATTCCAAGCAGCCATTTCAGGGTCATGGTGAGCCCTATTCTGATAGCACCAGGTGCAATTAAGGTGTCACTAGTCAACTACAGGGTGAATTCGCACACACAGCAACACTCACTATACTGTACTAAATTAAAATCACTAATTAACCTGACCAACATGTCTTTGAAATGTGCAGTACACCAAAAAAATCACAGAAGGATATGAGGAGAACGTGCTAACCACTCACACAGGATTTAATCACGGTTCCTTAGAGCTGTGAGGAAGCAGTACTTACTACTGAGCCACTATGCCTCCAGTACAGCAAGCTTGTAAGAAACATAAACTGTACCAAAAGTAAATTCACACATACATAAAAAAATGTGCAAATACTAATCATTAAAAATTCTGAATGTGCCAAAAATCTTTAACACATCTCTTTCAGAGAAAAAGCACAGTGTTCTTCAAGTTTATCTGTCGCCTCCCACCTCCTGGCACCCTATAAGATGACTCATCTTTCCATCTATTAAGTCAACTCATGTATTCCAGAGTTCTCTTTCACTCTCAGACACAAGAAAGCAGTAAGTGCTCCTATTTAAATGCAGTCTTTTGATAATCAACAAGAAGCCTCTCTTAAGGATATAAGCACATGGCTGTCTCACTATGTGTAAAAAAGATAATAGGAAGTCTACAGAACTTATCCAAAAATGTAAATGTTATAATGTTATCCTTAAGGCTGTAAAATTTCCCACATTTCATTAAGACTATTTAAATATAAAGGAATTTATATTGGCTACATTAAAATAAGCATGTACCCATTGTGACAATGTGAAGCACTCTGAAGTAGAGCCAGAAAGATTCAAGTCCCATCCTGCTAAGAGCTTGTAAGGATATTATTTTACAGAGTGTAAGATATACAGGAGAGGGTGAATGGAAGGAGGAAACCAAGCACATATGGATCACCAAATTCATTAAGGTCACAGCCCTTTGGCATTTCCTAAATGTGTGCTTCTGGAGTCACCTCAACCTACCAGGAAGCACTACCAGGTCAGCCTTTATCCCTCAGAGACCCTTTCGGGTACTACAGTTCCAAAAAGCCTCTGTGGGAGCCTTAACCACTGTAGCAAAATAATGTCACTGCCCACTACTGATCTTGGATGTATATTTCTTAACAGTTCTCATTGCCATCTGTCTCAACGACACAGTATATAAGAAGACAATAAACAATAATGTAGTATACACTCACTGCATAAACAGCTTAATTAGTGTTTGGTGTTCTAAACAATTGTTGTCTTTACACCTGCTGACCAGCTCTGGTTGAGAAGAGCTATAAATATTCTTTACAGTGACCCTCTATAATCCAGATAAATTCTTCCCTGTTATTATTATAATTGCTTTACCTTTTATTGGCCCACACTTTAAATCAAAATACTATGTAATATGTTTTACTTTTCAGGATATTTACGTGTGCCCACATTTATAATACAGACCGTATAGTTAAGCCACACTGCCGACTAGAACATCATATAAAGGGATCATTTTCCTGCAGATCATCTAATGTGGTCTACCTAATTCTCTGCATGAAATGTCCTGACACTGCACTCTATGTGGGAGAAACTGGACAAACACTCCGCCAGAGAATGAATTTACACAGGTTCCACATTAAACATGGCAACACAGATGTTCCTGTAGCGGCCCACTTCAACAGCCATGGACACTGTGAGAGGGACTTTAAAGTCACAGTGCTTATGGGCAACTTCAGAACATAGCAAGAGAGAAAAGAATGGGAAATTAAACTCATGCTAAAATTGAACACATTGCAACATGGTTTAAATAAAGACAAGAGTTTTATGGCCAGATATAAGGATTGTTTGCATCTCTCAGACTGACACAGACAACCTGACTACTGATCCATATTGTATTGAAAAACTCATTAGAAACTTCAAAAGACTTTGTTGGACAGTTATCTTATCCAAAGATCTTGACCATACATTGTTCTTCTCCCTTGTTAAATGACACCTGAAGGAGTCTTATTAATTTTTTACGTTTAAGATTTCTCACTTAAAGATTTACCAATGTTGTTTCCCAGTTTCTGTATTACATCTTGCCTGAAGAAGGGGCCTGAGTTGCCTCGAAAGCTTGCATATTGTAATCTTTTTAGTTAGCCAATAAAAGGTGACATTTTGCTCGACTTTTCAGGATATTTACAGTAATTAAAGAATTCAGTATGGCCACCACAATGATGTTAGTCTGCTACCTTATAACATTTGGAGTCTTGCTTCTTTTCCAGCCCAAAAACATAAGGTGCAACTGCAAATTATTCTAATGTGTCTGACTGTAGATAAGTAAATGTACCCTGTGATGTACCAGTGACTCCATCCTGTGTAGCAGTTTTTCCAGAATAGGCTCGGGGTTCACAAAATGAATGGACAGTGGAAAGTATTGTTTGTTCTTGATTTGCTTGTTAATAGCTCTCTTTAAACTATACTTAAAATTGGTAACAAGTTAGCTGAAGTTTGGTAAACACATAACTGATTAAGGATGTGTCTGTAATGGCACTACTAATTCATTCTTATTAACACCTAAGCCTGATTTTGCAAATCGTCTGTATTTCAATGTTATTTAAAAATAGTCATAGTAAAGACAAATTGAAGAATAAATGCATTCCTCTACACAAGCAGTCATTAAAAATAATATATTTTAGTTTGTTTCACAGCATGAGCTCTTTAAATAAGTGGATTGGAGAAAAAGGAAACAGAAACTCTATGGGTAATTAAGCAGGGCATTTGTCTAACAGCAATAGCAAAGAAAAGCTGCAAATACTGAGGCTCTGCTTGATCAGCAATGTTTAATCTAAAGACCCAATGACATGATGTTTGTCAAGGTCAGACTGAAAGAACAACACAAAAACAATAACTTTCAAAAGAACCACAAGCTGTTTTTTAAGAGTTAGGTAATACTATTATTTTATACTTAAAAGTTATCAAGTTCTCTGCTTCGCCAACTTCCTGATTTATTGTTTCTCTCCTTGTTTAACCCTTATCTTAGAAGCCAGGGCAGTTTGATCAGGATATTCTAATACAATGTTTGATCAGAGTGGTTAATGACAACACAGATTAAGGGCTTGGGAGTTGTGACTTTAAAGTTATGTTTTTTGTTTAAACTTCAACTGCATTTTTGCACATTGTTATATTTTTTGTAGCAATGGCACTGGCTGTCAAGCATATGATGCTGTGGTGCGTTCCTGATGATGTCAAACATATTTAAGATGGCAGCATGCATCTTCCCATATCTAAGACTTTAAAAAAATCTACAACAGTGCAATTCGCTGTTCAAGTTAGAAAATGAATATTTAGTTACTTTAGAAACCTTGCTTTTTTGAGCTTTGATGTTTGACTGACATATTGGTTATTGACCCAATTAGAATTTTTGGTACTGACTCTCGCCATTTTTTTTTACTGTCCCAAAACTCTTTTTAGGATGCATTCTATTTTTCCCATTTTTGGACAAACTTTTTTGTATCAAGTCAAAATAGCAGGTAATATAAAACTGTATCGGCCAGATATACTAAAAACAGTGCTACAGGAGACATTTCTCTACAATGCAAAAGAAGCAACAGCTATGAAAATGAATTAATTAAACATTGTCAAAAGTGTGAGCATAATGTACCTTTTATGGGAATTATTTAGGAACACAGGGGAAGGATTGGGATGTGAGGTAATGTCTAAGCTATTTACCTTTTCCACTTCACAAATCCTGGTTCTAGCTCTGCCTCTTTCAGCTAAATGACTTAAAAATTCCACTCACCATCAAGATCAATAGTGAATGACTACAGGGGAAGATGCATTGATGTTGCCTGACTCACCAATTAAGCTATTTTTTTTTTCATTTTTTAGCCACACACTCGGCTAAATGAGGTATGCTTCTAGCACTCTGTCTCCTTTTGTGTGTTTGTGTTGCCTGTTGCAAGACAGAACTGAGAGTGCAAAAGTAAAAGTAGATATTCAAATACCTGCTTCCCCACTGGTTCTACCTATACAGGCTGTCACTTGCTCATCTGTCTAATACCACCAAAGCACCAGCGCCTGTTCCCTTCTAGCCTCACACCTTTTACTTTTTCTAATGACCCTAGCCTCTTCCTCTTTCTCATGCCAGGCAACTTTCATTCTATGCTTCCAGTTCCTGACTCAATATTTTTGTGGCAACATGTATCTTTAAAACCCTATCTAATAATAATAATTCTTTGCATTTATATAGCGCTTTTCTCACTACTCAAAGCGCTCAGCAATTCCAGGTTAAGGGCCTTGCTCAAGGGCCCAACAGAGCAAAGTCCCTATTGGTATTTACGGGATTCGAACCGGCAACCTTCTGATTGCCAGTGCAGTATCTAGTCATCTCTATTGAAACTCCAAACTCAAGTCCAAGGTCAGTAGCTCCAAGGTCCTGTAGTTACTACAGTTTTTCCCATTTGGTAAAAGGACAACTGTATTCTGGGTCAACGAGTCTTTAATGTTGGTGTTTCCCAAGTTCAGTCCTGGTGTAAGATAGTAGCTACAGGTTTCCATTCCACAAATCAGTGGGTGTCTCTTATGTTTTATCAATGTAATTGTTTAACTTTTTTTTTTATTTTCTAATTCTTCATTCAGAAAAGTCCTCTAGTATATTTGCATTTAGAAGAAATTCAGTTATGTGTTTTGTTTGTCATAGTTTTAAACACCTAACTTTCTTTTACCATTTTATTTCAACTTGCCTTATTTCCTTGGGGTAAGTCATATCCAGACACTAAAAGCTAGTATCATAAATTACTGTGTGAATGCAGGTGTAAATTACTAATTAAATAAGTGGTCCTCAAGTTCATTCCTCTGGACCACCTTAACTGCAGGTGTTCCTCCCAACCACCTTTTACTTTTAACTGGACTCGTAATTTAATAAACAAGCTGTTATTTACCAGTTTCTGCCTTTTTGTGTCAATCCAGAAATTATAAAATGGATTTGCTATTTTTTTAAGGGACTGTATTAAGCATTTGTATGTGTGTGTGACATTAATTATTGTTGTTGCTTTTCAAGATTTTGCTTTTTTTTGTTCTAGTCATTTAACCTTTTTCTTATTAATTTAGCTCAGTAAATTTTAAACTGAAGTAGCTGCTTCTTACTAGTTTTCAGTGCCATTTGCACCTGTGCCTGTACTGCTCATCACCTATCAGTATTTGGATACAATTAAGGAAGTAAACTCCACAGGAAAGGTGAATTATAAAGAATATGGCAAGAGAAAGTTAACATTTAAGGATATGACAAAAATGCAAATTTCTGAATGTAGTTAACAAGCAAGTATACTAACACATATTTCTGAATACAAAATAAGAGAAGAAAAGTCTGATTAAACAATTAAATCATTTGGAAGTAAGATTGAACTATTATTTGTGAAACTGGTTGGAATGAAAACCCACAACCACATCAGTTCCCCAGGACTGAAATTGGGAGGTCTTGCTCTAGAGAAATATCTACTTATCTTTTTGCATGGGTGTCAGTGACACAGTCTACTGCCCGTCAGCAGCCTCTGTCTTCCCACACTGGCATGTTGAGTTACTCTCATTCACAGCAAGAGAGAGTGTATCTTGCTCTTCTCTGGGTTTTTTCAGGCATTTCTATGTTGTTTTTATAGCCCAGAAACCAATACTGCATACATTACTCCCACTGAGGCCTCACAACAGCAACTAGGCTGATTCCAGGGCTGCAGAGTATAGATTATGTAGAACGATTAAAGGAGTTGAACCTTTTCAATTTGATCAAACAGAGATTAAAAACTGAAATTACTGAAAAGGTAATAGTACAGTGGATCCAGGTGTTGCATTGCATTGAGTTCAACAGGAACACAGAGACAGCTGAGCAGCTGAAAACTTGTTAAAGATAAATTTCACAGAATGTTAGAAAGTTTTTGAATTTATCCTGTCCTATGTCATCCTGGTGGTGGTTTTTTCGTGGCAGCCTCTCTTCAACTGGGCATTGACTTTATTAAAAGGGACATTTAAAAATAAAGAATTGTACTATAGTGCATTACCGTATATACTCGTGCATAAGTTCTCCCACGGATAAGTCGGAGATATATAATTTCCAGTATTTTATGTCAGTTGTATAAGTTGAATGCAGAAAACTCATGCTTTTGGTCCAAGAGATTATGATATGCTAACGCCCACCTGAGAGAGTAACCATGGACAACACTGCCTTTTTTTCTATATATTGTGCCTATGTGACCACACGGTAATACCCGAACTATTCCAAAGCAACGTTTGCACTGTTCTGTGTTTTTTGTATCTCACACCCTCATACACCTTTATCGTAAGAGCATCCCTTATATACAATGGAACGTTCGATCAGAAGAAAATATGAAGCTGGTTTTAAATTAAACATTGTTGAAGCAGCGAAAGAAATTGGTAGCTGTGCTGCTACAACAAAATTCAATGCGTCTGAGAAACTGATGCAAGATTGGAGGAAGCAAGAAGATGAAAAAAAAAATTTAAGTGTCACATTTTTGAATGGGCGTATAAGTCGGGGTCTGATTTTATGAACGATTTTTTGGGTTTCAAGACCCGAGTTATACGTGAGTATATACGGTAATTCAAGAATGACTGGTTTTGCTTGCAGGCTAAAACAAGGGACATTAATAAGATGAACTTTGTCTCCTTATAGTTTATCCTGTCCTGTGCCATTCTGGTGGTTGCCTTGTTAAAGGCAACCTCTGTCCAAACTGACACTTTGTCACAATACCTATAAACTAAATTTAAAACAGCGTTAACAAGAACTGAAGTTATTAAAAAAGGAGATTTAAAAAGTAACAAGTATAGAGCATCAATTCAAGAGCATGTCAATGCGAAATGAGTTGGTGGTAGAAACATGCTTTACATTGGCAGTGTTAGTCCTCATTAGATGTTTTGCCCTTGAGCAGACAAACCTGAATTTTTAATTCCTTTAATTTTAGATTCTCCTGATGTGCAACAGACCTTATCAGCAGTACTACATTTCTAATGCCTTCTGTAACTTTTTTTTCATATGCCAAACATGTGATGGTCCCCCACCCAGAAGATGTTAACTAAGTTTTCAATCTGAGAGAAAGCCTGCCTAATTGCTAGTAAACTATGGCTATAAATTATGGTCTGTGACAGGCTGTTAAATCAATATGGGACATCTCATATAGCATCTATCAACCCATAAAACACTGGCTGGGAGTCCAAAACAGACTCTGATCATTGCCTAAATGATGGATTGCATTGTTGTGAGGCAATCGATAGACAGAGAACACATGCACAGAGCTGCCAAAAAAAAGCAGAGCAGTAAGAGGCACTGAACTGTTAGTGTCTTTCTTTAAGATAACTGTAGTCTTGTATGATAAAGCAGAATAATCCAGACCTTCATATAGAAATCACAGAAACCAGACAAATGTTATCTTTTAGAAAGATAAAGGATAGCACATCAGTGAGATAAGACAAACAGATGGGATCTAAAGTAATTTACCAAATTGAGGACTAGGAAAGAAATACTGTATAACATGGGGAATGTTTTCAACCAAAACCCACACTTCAAAACTGTATTAACAATTAATGTGTTTATTTAAATGTTTAACTGACACCACTGTTACACTTATTGGACTAATACTATATCCAAGATAATGTTTATCAATTCAATGTTTTGGGAGTATCAGTGCATTTTGCTTTTATTTTCTTTTCCTTGTTTTCATGATCTTGCATTTTGTCCTGTATTTCAATTATCTCGTTTTTTTACTTTTGCCACCATGGTCATGCAGTGCTTAGCATTGTTGTCTCACAGCTCCAGAAGACTAGGTTAGAATTCTGACCTGTTTACTTTCATTGTGGAGCATATATGTTTTTCCTATTACAAATCATTTTATGCACATATTAGATAATAAAATAACAAGCCTTATATTTTATTTTTCATAAAATATAATCAAATAACACGGAAAAAAGCAAAAAAGAGTGTTTGTTCTACTGGGGTAGGCGTAAGGTTCTTATGAGTAAACTATATTAAGAGGGAACAAAATGGATGGTTGAAAACAGTATTTGTTCAATCAGTATACAGTGCATTTGGCATAAGGACTAAATAATTCCTGTAACTGATAATGAAACTGAATTATATATAGTAGGGTCTTTCTTCCATAAGAGGTATTTAGTCTTAATAAAAATACAGTTACTAAGTGTGAGAATGTATATGTGTATTATTTTTATTGTTGTTTTTAAACTAGAAACATATTTAAGCAGCCTTCCACATATCTTAGTAAATACTGTATACCTGTTTTTAGTCCATATATAGAATAAAACCCTTTGAGTCAATCTTAAAATTATTTATTAAAAGGAATGGATTTGGCACCCTTCTTTGATTCGTCTGGCAAACACTGAGGTTAGACTGCTATGAGCTAGAGGCTGTTAAGTTGTTTCTGACATGATGTGCAACAGAAACTCACAAGAAATTTGGGCCGGGACTTATATAATCTCCAATCTGTCACCATGACAGCTGTGGGTCAGGAACACTAACAGGCATAGATCGTATGGATGCCAAATAACTATGGGGTTCATAATAACAGTGAGCAATTTTCCACGTTAAGAAGTACAACAAAAGAAAGAACTAAGGACCAACAAAGCAAAAATGTCAGATGTATTATGCAGCTTATTTACACAAATAATTGGATGGATTTGGTATAGAAGCAGCAGCAGTAGGAGTAAACTGAGGGAAATTTCTGTCAAAAGTAACATGTTCCTTATAAATTCAATATTAACATTTTTCCTACTCTATAAGATGAGGAGTATTAAGTCATGGTTTGAAATCCTTATTGCAGACAAATGATTCATCATTGCACAAAAATTAGTTGTACCAAAATTATTTTACCAAAATAAACATCTAGTTATCTGGTGCCACTCTATTATGAAAGCTGTAGTTTTAAATGTCCAGATTGGACACCATGTTGTTTTAGTGTGGATTGTCTAGATACAATAAATAAACAAACAAAAACTAATTGTGATGACATTTTAGTTTAGGTGTCCATTATACTGTATATAATTAATTCAAAAATGGATAAACAGGAAAAAAGCAAAATATAAAGTAAAAAGGGTATACCTAAAAAGGCAAGCCAAAATGGTCAATTGAAATCCAAATGTAGATTCAAAGAACAGAACAGAACAAATTTTCAAAACCAGAAAATACAAACAGTACTTACAGCAATGATAACTTCTCAATGAACCTCTGCTGGGCTTAGCCCTCGTCCAACAGATAAAGGCTGAGGATGGTCCTAAGCAGTGATGTCACAGTGTCTCCGCCTCTTGTGGTTTAACAAATGTAACTTAAAAGGCCATATATGCAGTACATAAATTGCATAATATTTAAATGAAATAATTATAGAAAAAATACATTAAAGAAGACAAACTATCATAATTCAGCAATAACAGAAATAAAAATGAAAAGGAAAGTAACCATAAGCCAGAGAACAAAGAAGTGGCTGACAAGACGTGGACAGCATTGTAGCCTTGTATTGTCTGGACCCCAGATGACTGAATTCAGAGTATTTGTTTGAAAGTAAAACTGTTGAACATTTCAGTGTGCTCAGAGGAAACCTATTTGCTATTCTTGTAAAACTGATGAACAGATTTACCCTTCTGGATTAAGCTGAGGGCAAAAACACTGTGTTTACAAATATGCTAGTCAGGTCAGGTTGGGCAGCATGCACTGGTACAGCGTATTACCACACCCGCCACACAATGAAGCAGCTTGGGATCCTGGTTAGCAACACCCCAGGCAGGCACATGGTCTAGTCCCACTCTCCAGAAATGACCATCTATCTGCCAGAGCCAGGTGTTATGTGGGCGTCCCCTTAGCCTGTTCCAGGCACACAGATCAACAATGAGGGTCCTGTGAGCCGGATCACACTCAGGGAATTGTGGCACATGGCTGTAGTGCTGTAACTGATGCTCCCTCATAATGCAGGTAATGTCTCATTTGGGACTCCATGAGCAACCGCTCATTTGACACAAAGTCAAACCAGCAGTACGCAAGGATTATATGAAGAGACACAGTACCAAAGAAGTGCAGTATTTCATCTATCGCCACTGGATAGCGTCCATGTCTTGCAATCATATAGGGAAACAGGAAGCCCCAGGACTCTAAAGACTTGGACCTTCTTCCTTTTGCAAAGATATCAGGAGCACCAAACACCCCTTTCCAGCAACCTCTTGATGCCCCAATGCTTTCACAATCCATCTACTGAGTTCATAGGAAGAGTTACCAGAGACATGCATGTCACTGCCAAGGTAAGTAAACCTCTCAACAAGGTCAACACTCTCTCCGCAGACAGACACACTGCTGATGGCTCTGCCCAAGCTGTCATTAAAGGCCCGGATCTTTGTTTTTATCCTGGACATTTGCCAGCCCAGACACACAGATTCCTCACTCAGTCTCTCAAGTGCCCCGATCAGAACCACTATTGACTCTGCAAACATCATAGCATCGTTGGCAAGGTCAAGACAAGTGAATGTCTCATCACCAACAGATGCCCCACTGCCACTGTACATCATGACCCTGCCCAACACTCAGTCCATGCAAGTGTTGAACAGAGTATGAGCAAGAACACCCCCCTGACGAACCCCAGGATCAACTGGGAAAACGCAGAGGTTCTGCCTTCACTCTGCACAGCACTTACAGTACCAGTGTACAGGCTAGCCATAATATCCAGCAACTTTGAGGGAAACCCGCGAAGTCTCAGTTTGTTCCAAAGGGCAGCTGGATCAACTGAGTCGAATGCATTACAAAAATCGGCAAAGGCTGCAAAGAAAAGCTGCCAATATTTGTGTTTGTGCTCCATGAGAACCCTCAGTGACCAGGTTGGGGATGAATGTAGACTTCTTAGGCATAAAATCAGACTGCTCCAGTCGTTGGTAGATGAGGAAGTGATCACTGATCCTATTGAGGATGACCCTAACAAGGGTCAGAGAGAGCAGTGTTATCCGTCTGTAATAGCCACAATCCAGGCGATCACCCTTCCCTTACCAGATAGGGATGAGAAGTCCCATTTTCCAGGCAGTTGGGATGATGCCCGTGTCCCATATGAAAGCAAAGATTGTTTGCAATGCCAGGAGGATATCCTTACCACCAGCCTGGAGAAGTTCACTCCAGATACCACAGATCCCTACAGCCTTCTCTACCCTCATCTGGTTCACCACCTGTGCAATTTCATTGAGATTGGGTGGTTCACAGCTAATTGGAGGATCATCCTCAAGAACTGTGCACCCAGAGATATCCAACGTCCAAGCCGGATGATCAGCTTTAACACTAGAATCCTTGAAGCTTACGATTTTTTTCATTGTCTCTGACATCCTTAAATTTTCCTGACATACGGCAAGAAGCCCATAGGTCCTTATCACTGCACTAATAGCCTGCTTCTGTTTTGCAAATTTGTGGATGGTGATGCGTTGGTAAGGAATTATATACAGTAGGCAATGAAATACCATGATTTGAAACATACTGTACATTTCATGTGTGTTCTGTGTCTACAACAATCTGTGTAAATATAGAATTACAGAGGAAATGCAAGGCAAGAAATGTTGAACACATGGCTAAAACAGAAAATGTTCTCATATGTTACAGTAATAATAACATAATTTTGACGTGAAGTGTAGGGTATGTGAAGACTGAAACCCAAATATCCAATAAACACTAACAAAGGTGTAACAAAACAAGTATGCTTTTATTCAAGAATAAAACCGAAGCAAAAGAAATTGTTCAATTGACATGTTGCTGAAGTCCAACTATCAATTGGTAGAAAGTAATAGACGTGTGTGTTTGTGTGTTTCATTTTTAACCAGTTGTCAGTTTTCATTTGTCACAGTGGTAGCGCTGCTTCTACATGGATCTGCATAGATGGCTTAGTGGATAAGCTACTGCTTAGCAATCTCGAGGTAATAGATTTGAGTCCCATGTTGTATCTGCATTTAGCCATTTGAGAAGTGAGCTGCTGTTATTATTATCATAAAACAAAAACATTCATTTGATGTGAATCTATAACATCCTGTGTAAATTTATGGTCTGTCGTCTCAGAGATGTGTGAAGTTTTTTTTTTTTTTTACGGTGGCTGGAGTGCCAGCCCTCCCACTAACCTACGTGATTTCTCTGCAAGTTGGAAGACTGCTTGTACGGCCAGATGCAGTTTAATGTCATTCCTAGGACAACAATAATACTGTCATATTGAACAATAAAGTGTTCATATCCATATAAATTTGTTGATGTGATTTTTGTCTATAGC
Organism: Erpetoichthys calabaricus; assembly: GCF_900747795.2. Taxonomy (NCBI): domain Eukaryota; kingdom Metazoa; phylum Chordata; class Cladistia; order Polypteriformes; family Polypteridae; genus Erpetoichthys; species Erpetoichthys calabaricus. The sequence continues at coordinate 117,185,399 of NC_041401.2, forward strand.
ACATGATGCTCAAAGAATAAAATGCACTTTGGGTGCTAATCTAACCAAGGACAGAATCAGGAGACTTGCCTGAAAGTTGATCCTTTGATACCGCACAATGAAAGGCACTTTAAGAATATGAAAATATAAATATTTTTGAAAGACCATTCCTCTCACCAGGACTTGTCATTTCCTATACCCTTCATTAGAGCAGAAGACATGGGTCATATTATCAGTACATCATCTTTAAACCCTAATCTGTCTTGTTTAAAATAGGGTTACCAGTGGAACACAAAGGATAGCCTAATCAACAGTTTGCTGAAGGTCTATCGTTTTAAAGAGATGCATGAAATTAAATGTATACAACAATAAGAAGATAGCAGTCCTTAGAGGTTAAAGACATTTTGGTCACTCTTTAGGTCATTCGGTTCATATGGTCAGCCCATAAGTAACAGTGGATCCCAAAATGGTCCAGCAATGACAGGTCGGAATGTTCAGAGTTGGGAGAGTAAAAACAACACATGATAGGCAGAAAGCAGTGAGGATAGTGGAAGTGAGAGAAAGTAGCTATAAGTGAAAGAAATCTGCAGTGAGAATGGATTTGTTGGAGAGGGGATGTCAATTTTGAGATAAAGTTGGATGTGATTAGTAGAACACCCTTTAAATTTGAAAATGCCTCACATAAAGGAAGTGCCAGATGTAGGGGCATTGAGAATTCCTTGGCAATTTTTAACACAAAAAAATGTAATTTTGCTACACAACAGGAGGAACCAATTTTATCATTAGGCTTTTCAGGGTGGTGGTTGATGGGGACAGATGCTTTACCAGTGTAATAGGTGTAATTTTTGACTCAGATGAAGTTTGAAGATGGATCTTCGTATTTTCTGCAAAAAAGATTTTGATTTGCTGCTTCAGTTTATTTAAAATTAAAAAGTTATTTACTGTAGATTTATATGTGAAAAGGAAGGCAGAATTATTCTCAATATGATAAATAATTTTGTTGCAGTAGGCAGACGCTATAATATTCAGACTGGAAAGGACTGTGTGTCTGGAGCTGCTGGAATGATCTTTTCCAAAAAAAGAGGGCTGTACTGGAACAATCCTGTGCAGGGATCAGTGTCCATCTTGTGATATATATTTAAATGGAGGTGCTATGAATGTTGTTAGGGCAATGGACTGAAAAAAATAAGGCAAAGTGTTAGACTGGAAAGACTGAGTGAGAGGTGGACAATGTACTAGAATAGAGAGCGAGAGCAAGAAAGAGAGAGATAATGTGAATACAAGGAGTTGACAACACACAAGAAGAGAGAAGGAGGGCAAGCAGGGGTGGTTGAGATGTATGAATAAGAGAAGAAAAAGTTTTAAATACTAAGCTGCTTGGAAGAGTTATATTTGTTATACACAAAAATAGTGGTTCTGGATTCCAGGGTCTAATAAAGAGGTATTACTTTTTGAATATTACTCAACCTGAGTATTTATTTTGTATTATTTCCTTTCACTGTTAACTCTCGTCCATTCACAGGATTTTAAACATGCTACCACCCAGGACACGTCTATGTTTCTTTCTCTCTTTTACTAATATTGGTACCCCTACTGCATGTCATGTTGTTGCTTGTTGTATATATACTGAACTTTACAACCCATGAAAGACCTTGCTTTCCTGCAAAAGGAAAAGGGCCTTTCCAGCTAATGCCAAATAGGGTTCTCTATCTCTCTCTGTTTCTCTCTTCCTCATTGTTGGAATCTTCCCAAGAGACATAACTATGCCTAGTAGTCCTTGCCTCTGAAAATAACTTGCCTGCCAGGCACTTCTTTCCACACTGATCATATCTCCATATGCATATACGGTATCTAACATTGTATACAGTATTCCTTCTTACTTCAACATATGTTTCCTTTTCATAAATTAATCTTAAAACTGCAAAAGAGCTTAACTGTCAAAAATGTGTGACACCTGAGTGGCTGCAGGCTATCTGAACTGAACTCTACAATAAAGATGGCTTTTTCATGTTGCAATATATTATTTCTGAAATGTAGTGTGCTTGCCTTGTGGAATTAAAATTCTAGACTAAAAGGATCATTAAAATTTCAAAAGTGGCCTGTTTCTATATAAACACAAGAGCTATTAACAATATATATCAGCTGTGTCTTCAGATGACCACTTTTTAAAAAGTCTTCTCCTTTCAGCTGCTCCTGTTAGAAGTTGCCATAGCGGATAATCTGTTTCCATATCTTTCTGCCCTCTGCATCTTGCTCTGTCACATCCACCACCTGCATGTCCTCTCTCACCACATCCATAAACCTCCACTTAGACCTTTCTCTTTTCCTCTTTCCTGGCAGCTCCATCCCTAGCATCTCTCCTCTGCACATTTCCAAACCAATGCAATCTCGCTTCTCTAGCTTTGTCTCCAAACCATCCAACCTGAGCTGACCCTCTCATGTACTCATTGCTAATCCTATCAATCCTCATCATACCCAGAGCAAATCTTTACATCTTTAACACTAGAATCCCTGAAGCCTATGAAAAAACCACCACCTTAAATTCCTTCGCACCTCTCCATTACAGTCTTTTCCACCTGCAGCTAAACTCACTCTCCATGTTTGTGTTTAGATCTGGCAGTGCCATGCTGACAGCACATGTGCCCTAAAAATGATGTCTGACTGCATTCTCAGTACCATCACTTGCATACTTAAGTGTCAGCATGGCACTGCCAGATCTAAACACTAGCGTGGTGAGTTGCTCGCATACTGAAATGTCAATAGCTTCAGGTGGAAGCTGCCATCACGATTTCTGTAACTGATCTTTTCCTAAATAAGGAGTGGCATTGCACATGTACTTTGTCAGCATGCCTGTGTCGATCAAACACAGGAAGCTCTGCTGTGTACTTGGGACTTTACGCTGTAGGAAGATAATAAATATAGGTAAATAATATTCGATGTGGCGTTTATATAAGTAACATATAAATGTTTTTCATATAAGACCATCAAGAAACATAATCGCATACAGAAATTTGCACAGTACCTTGGCAAGCTCTGTAAGCCCTGCTGTTTCATTGAAGAACATGCATGTGGTAGTTTCACTGGCAGGATGATGTCCAACCTGTTAATACATCCAAATGTTGACATCTTTCACCTTTACATCTGGTGCAGCTGTGCTGTTCTTATGTGTGAGTGGACGTTTCTTGTGAGGAGAGCTTTTGTTCTCTTTTTAAAAGTGTAGAACCCTCATTCTCATCTGAGTTCACCTAAGTTATAACATGTCTTTATTTGAAAACAGCAGTGTCAGATCGGGGGTAGCGTGAACGTGACTGAGAGAATAAAACTGAATTAAAAAAAAACACTAACCTTTACAAGTACCACAAATTTATACCGGCTGTTGCAGACTCCAATCAAATGTATGTTTTTATCCTATAATGGTAACAATAAGAGCAGCTCACTACTCAAAAAACAGTTTATTTAGGAATCAAACTGGCAACCTCTTGATTATGAGTCAGCAGTTCTTACTGCTGCACCACCCAAGCATTTGTGTCAGTGTTGTACCCTAACCCGATTTGTTTTTCTTCAGTTATATTCTTGAATATAACTTGTTTTGTTATACTTGTATCTTTTGTGTTTATTTGATATTTGGACTTCAGTCTTCACACATTATACACTTCATGTCAAAATTTTCTCATTAGTACTATAACATGAAAAAAGTTTCTGTTTTAGGTATGTGTTCAACATTTCTTGCCTCGCATTTCCTGTCATCCTATATTTACACAGATCGTTGTAGACACGGAACACACATGAAATGCATGTGTTTCAAATAACAATATATTATTTACCCTATATAACTCCAGGCACCTCGCACCCAGATAAACAGACTTGAGCTAGGAGAATGTTTTGCCCAAGTTAAGCTGCAGTGGTGGTGGGAATGGGATAGAAGGCTGCTTGCTGCTTTGTTGATCGACACATTTGTAAAACAAAAGATGCTAATGGAGAGGTACAAAGGAATTTAATGTAGCCCGGGATTACATGTTTTTTCATAGGCTTCAGGGATTCAAGTGTTAATTCTGCAACCTCCAGTACTGTCTCCTGTCTTTTTCTCAGTGCCACAGTGTTCAGCCAATATAACACAACTGGCATCACTATCATTCTGTACACCTTCCCTTTCACGCTAGCTGATACTTGTCTGTCACAAATCACTCCTGACACTCTTCTCCACCCACTCCACCCTACCTGTACTCTGTTCTTCATCTCTCTTCCACACTCCTCACTACTCTGTACAGTTGATCCCAAGTATTTAAACTCATCCACCTTCACCCACACTACTCCATGCATCCTCACCATTCCTCTGACCTCTGTCTCATTCACATGCATGTATTCTGTCTTGGTCCTACTGACCTTCATTCCTCTCCTGTCTAGAACATATCTCCACCTCGTTAACCTGCAACCTGCTCCATACTCTCTTTAAAAATCACAAAGTTATCCGCAAAAATAATAATCCACTACTAATCTCTGTCAACCCATCCATCACCATTGCAAATAAGAAAGGGCTGAGAGCAGATCCCTGATGTAATCACTCCTCCACCTTAAACACATCTGTCACTCCTTCCGCAGACCTCAACACTGTCACACTTCCCTCGTATATATCCTGTACCATTCTTATATACATCTCTGCCACTCCCAACTTCCTCATACAATACCAGAACTCCACTCCAGGGACCCTACCATATGCTGTATTTAGGTCCACAAAGACAAAATGCAACTACTTTTGGTCTTCTCTATACTTCTCCATCAACACCTTCAGAACAAACATTGCATCTGTAGTACTCTTTCCTGAAACCATACTGCTGCTCACTAATCATCGCCTCCCTTCTTAACCTAGCTTTCACTACTCTTTCCCATAATTTCATGATGCGGATAATCAATTTTATCCCTCTGTAGTTACTACAGTTTGGCACATCACCCTTATTCTTAAAAACTGGTACCAATATGCTTCTTCTCCACTCCTCAGGTATCCTCTCACTTTCCAAGGTGGCAATTAACAATCTGGTTACAAACTGTACTGCCATCTGTCCTAAACACATCTGTGCTTCCATAGGTATGTCATCTGGACCAACAACCTTTCCATTCTTTATCCTCTTCATACTCCCTCCTTGCTAATCCTTTGTACTTCCTGCTTCACTGTCTCCACATCATCTAATCTTCTCTCTCTCTCTCTCTCTGTCTCTCTCTCTCATTCTTTTCATATATCAACCTCTCAAAGTACTCTTTCTGTCTGCTCAACCCACTCTCCTCGGTTGCGAGTACATTTCCATCATTATTTTTATCACCTTAACCTCCAGGTTATCTTCCCAGCTCAGTCCCTCTGTCTAGCCAATCGGCCCTTTTCTCCCTCATTAGCGCTCAACTTCTCATACAACTCATCATATAGCTTATTATTAGCCTTTGTCACCTTATTCTTCATCTTACATCTTATCTACTTCTACTCCTGTCTACTTTCTGCTTTATTCATCCCCCTTTGTGCATGGCTGGGTTACCACTTTTTAAAAAGTATCCTTGTATACTGTATTAACTAAGCTGTGATTTTTGCAGACTGTTTGGGCTGCCATTAGCGAAACTTTGGTAGCAAAGATTATTAAATTCATACTCCACTTCTGCAGGACAGCTACTTTTCACATGACAGTCAGTCATTGTCTGCTGTATCCAATCCCAGGCAATATAGGGCGCAAGGCAGGAACAAATACTCTGGCAGGGTGCCAGCCCAACGCAGTTTTTACATGACAGCAACATGCAAAACATTTGGTTTCAGTGTTTTCTTTTTTATTTAATGGTAATTGGTATTGGTTTATTAACTGAAACCAATAGACATTTTGATTCAGAAATGAAAAATCATTCATATACTGCAGGATCCAAGAGTTATACAGCCAGTTGGCAGCTCCACAACAGCCTTAATAATTTTTAAAAGCAATCTCCAACTATTTTATTTTAATTTAACCAGAAGATAAAATACATTTATGCAATTATTACTTTATTTCTAGTCTGCTACAAAATAGAAGGATGGTCTATTCAGTCTGTAACATCAACAAAATGGCACTTTATCATCAGGCTATGCAAAATATATAGGTGTTGTCAAAGAGTTTTTTTTGTGAGAAGTGAATCTAAAGACAGAAATGGTGTATCCCTGAGAAAAGGACTGCATGTGGATAGGTGGCCAGTATGTGGCATTGCCTGGAGAGTTTCTGCATTTAGCTTGAGTCATTAGCAACATTACCTACCCAAAAAAATTAAGCAGGATTACCTGGTAATGGAATACACAAATTCTACAAAATACAAAGAAAGTTTACCTGGATTAATTTACCAGCATTTCTCAGGCATTTGCAGTATATCAGATGCAAGAGCTACCATGACAAATGATTAAGTGGAACCGTTTTTTTTATTTTAATATGTATCTCACTAATCTGCTATGTTGTGTGATGTTAGAGTAGCCAGATAAACCTTAAAGGATTTTTGAGGCCATCTACTAAGACTGTGTGTGTATGTGTCCTTTACTTCTCTGCTTCCAATTCTATTTTCTTTTACATTTTAGTAAATTAAAGTTCAGTTTTTATATCCTTTGGTGCAATAGTGTGCATATGGCAGGTATGACACATGTCAGTGTCAATTTATATCCTTTTTTTATTATTTTAATGTTTATTGTATTGATTTTTAGGGATTTCATTAGAGTGAATAAAACACAACTCAGTAAGGCATACAGTAATACATCTTATTCAAATCTTATTAGATGCCCCCCCCAACAGTCTACAGAGCAGAGAAGAAATACAATTTATTGTGAGGTAATCACTCACAGAAGATTCAAGACAAGCTGTCCAGTATAAATTTTTCTGTCACTTTAAACCTCCCCATGTCCATACTTCAAGTCTCTAAGTAAATTACTTATATGGATTAATAGTGGATTACAATGGTTATTTTAAGAAACCCTTTTCAGGAATTCAGGTGGGTAGTATATGACTCTATCTTCAGAAAGTTTCAAAGAAATAAGATAAATTCTAAAAATTAAACACTGAGCTACAGTCAAGTAGTGGCTTTGAGGCTAGGGATCTGCACTTGCAATCAGAAGGTTGCTGGTTTGAATCTGGTAAATGCCAGTAGGGACTCTGCTCTGTTGGGCTCTTGAGCAAGGCCCTTAACCTGCAATTGCTGAGCGCTTTGAGTAGTGAGAAAAGCACTATATAAATGCAAAGAATTATTATTAAGTAATCATATGTACAATTAACAGCTGTGAAATATTTAGAAAAAATGAAAAATTATGGCAGCTTCTTCAAATGCATAATCTTGAAAAAAAAATTTCAAACAGGATTCACTATTGTACTGGTAAGTCTATTAGATTCATTCATTTAACTACTCCAGAATTAAATCAAAGCAAGGATAATTACTATAACATAGTACATAGTATTGTAAAGTGTTACCTTTTTATTTTTTTGCCCTTACCAGGTCTTTTCTATTTTTCTTTTCTGTTTTCTTTCAGATCTCATTGTTCAGAGTGGCACTTGGTGTGTCTTAGTGTTTTCAGAAGTTTTGTCCAAATGAATCTGCCAATGCAATGATTTCTTTCAGATTGTGGCTAATGTTTGACTAACTATTCACCCCGCTTCAAGTTGTATGGACCTTTGACAGCAATTTCTGCCTTGAGTTTATGTGGTCAGGACTCTATCAGTTTTGCACATCTGGGCACTGCAATCTTTTCCCATTCTACTTAGACTCTGACAGTTTTTGTGGGAATCATGAGTGAACAGTCTTTTTCAAGTCCAGCCACAAATTCTCATTTTGAATTGAGGTGTGGACTCTAACTGAACTACTCCAGGGAATTAATATTGTCATTTTTAAGTAATTCCCTTATAGCTTTGACTTTATGTTTGGGGTTGTTGCCTTGCTGGAAAACAAATCTTCTTTCAAGATGCAAGTTTCTTGCAGACTTCATCAAATGTTCTGCTAAGATTTCCTTGTATTTTGTTACACTTTGTGTTTTTTAATCACCTTTTCACTGAGTTGCTTGAAGTGTCTTCTTTGTGTAGATCAGGCGATGATACTGACTCACCACAAGTTGGACTTAGTGATGGGCTGCTTTTGATACTAACATGTCGACAACGTGTTGAGCTTTTGAAACACTGAATCAGTGCATTCGACAGCGTCTTCTGCAATTTAGGGAAAGAATTTGGACTTGTGCGTTAATGAGGCAAAAAAAAGTTGAAAAGAAACTGCAAATTCACCCAGAGGTGGACATAAAGATCACTCAAGTACTGACAAGAAGGGACAGCTGGATAAGCATATCTGGACCCAAACTTTCAAAAAAGCACCTGCCTTTGTCAGCAACATACTTCTCTTGTGAATGCATCTTGTCCAAGTTTGGGGGGGTCAATAAAAAAGAAGTTGTCTGAACTGCAGCACAGTGAAATGAATCATTGAACTAAATACAATTATTGAAAGACTACGCTTTTGCATTTCTGTATTCTTAAACCACTGAAAGATATAACATTCCCTGCTCCTTACCTGTCATGTTACCCAAAGCATCAACACCGAGTTTCATTCAAGGCTTTAGTGTCCTTCCTTTCATACACATGAAATAAGACACACATTTCCTATACATACGTGTTCAATAATAATAATAGTAATATGGCAGTAATGAGGAAAAGCACAAGATGGGAATATTTATGAGAACAGCCTGGGCATCAGGGTGTGGAGGTGTCCTGTCTTCTGTTACATGAGCTTGTCTGCTGCCCCTCAGTTACACTGGCAAGCATAACACTTGGGCAAGTGCAATGGAGAATACTGACAATGTACACCATCAGAAGTGGAGTAAATCAACTGTATACTGAAGCATTCCATTGCCAAACATAAAAACAAGAAGTATAACATTTCAAACAATGAGTTTTGTTAATTATAAAAAATGCACCACAACTACTGTATGTGTTGTTAGTTTTTTGTTTATTCTCACCAAATGGTGCATGTCTACACAGGCAATGAATATGGGTAATATGTTGATAATAATTCAGAATGAATTAAAAAAAACACTGTCAAAATATATTAATGAACAAACTGAGAAGCACTGGCCTTTAGGAAATATTAAAAAAGCTTGTGAGCTGTCATTTAGGACATAATGCATTTTAAAAGCACGAACTCTCTACTGAGACGATGTCACAAACAAAAAATACAGAACTGTCCATACAAACTCACAGCCTCCTTGATTTTTGATCTTTGATTAATTGTCAATATCATAGAAATTAAGCCATTTTAAGAAGATGACAAGTCTTCTCCCTTTAAAATGTTTGCGTATACAGCAAATAAGACAGAATATCAATGAAACGGGACTCGTGAGTAGTAATAAATACATATGACACTGAGGAATTATAATATCGATTTAAGAACTAAGTAAGCCATCTGTTATACTAAACAGTAACTCAAATAATACTTAACAGTAAATAGTCTAACAACAATGAAGTGGCCGTCTAATACCGCTAACAACAAAGGTTCACACTATTGTGCTGCATGTTTTGTAGGGCACTAATTGGCTGAAACTGATTATTTATATTGCCCTAAGAGGGAAGTGCTGTATAGCGATCAGAAATGAAAACTCACATTTAAGCATGGTGGACAGTATGTTATGTTTTTCTACAATACAAATTCTGTACGACACCAATGTCTTCAAACACTCAAATATGAAGTTTTATATGTGTTACAGTGAAACTCTTACATATAATACATAACATAACTAGGGGAGAGCCCCATTGGGCGCCTGTGGGGGCCCAACCCTCTCTCAATAGCTTTCCTCGCTCAGTATTGGTCCATGATGACATTTTTTGTTAAATTAAAAAAAAGAAATCTATCTACCAGGGGAGGATCCAGGACGCAAACCCACCTAAGCAGGCTTGTCAACTGTTTACAAACAATTGAGCCACTACTGTTCTTAAAGGAGTTGGTATATATAACATATTTTTTTTGACGTTGTCACACACGTGCACATGGGAGGCAGCCAAAGGGCTTGAGTGAGGGTAATTCCAAATCAGACCAGGATGTGGCAGAGTGCACTGACTCTTTTTCTCCCTTTCCTGCAGACCATTCACGAGAGATTCCACCTGGCCCTCTTGATGTCACTTCCGGGTCCATGCCTATGAAAGAAGACCTTGCCGGCTCCGGCCCCTGTGATGTCACGTCCGGGCTCAAACCTATGGTTGAAGACCCTCATGAGCCCGACCCCTCTGACCTCACTTCCTGTCTTCCCCTTTCAAAGCCTCCACCTTTTCCCTATTCCTATAGATTTCGCTATTCTATAGATGGATAGAATAATTAAACATGTACTACAAAGATATTTTAATGTTCCTTAAAAGTTTTGAAGAATCAGAGTTCTAAGCTTACAGATGGCTTAACGTCTACTACTGAGCTTATTGTGTGGCGATTGGGTACTTGGAGAAAGAAAAGGAAGGACTGGAATTGGGGGTTAGTACGTTTGAAAGAGACAGTACTGCTGCAATAAATTATTTCATCAAAGGTCACACACGGCGCAGCAAGCATTTTGCCTGAAGCAGGAACAATCTCTGGATGGGGCGCCAGTTCATCACTATCACTGCACCACCATCTTCCCATGTTTAATACATGATTTAATTGATATATGAATACTGAAATTATATCAAGTATACATTTCAGTATTTAAATTATTCAGAGAACTGTAATATCACGAATGTAATGGATTCTATGTCCTGTCGAAGAAAGAGAAAGCCCTTTTAACACTAGAATTACCAGAGCCTACGAAAAAACTCGTAAATCCGTCCCACCTTACATCGCGTCTTAAATCCGTTTGCACCTCTCCGCTAGAGTCCTTTGTCATCTAAATGTGCTGATAAACAAAAGCTACTAGCAGCCAGCTATTCCATCTCCCCACCGACTTAGAACGAATTTCTCCTAGCTCATGCCTTGCCTTGATTTGATTATCTGGGATTGAAGTGGAGTTTTAGAGTGGAAATAATATAATGTTATTTGGAATACACGCATTTCATGTGTGTTCCGTTCCGTTCAGTAGTCTGTGCAAACACATTTTTAAAACAGAAACATTTTTCATATTCTAATAGTAAATGACAAAATGTAGGCATAAACTATATAACGTATGAAGCCTGAAGTCCATATATCAAAGAAACACTTTCACAAAAGGTACAAATAAGAGAACACGTGCGCTGTTATTCAAAAATATAACTGCACAAAAAAAAAGCCGCGTTACCATGCCACATTGACACTCTTACTGCAACTGCCGCGGTGGCGTAATGGTATCAGCTCCTGACTGGGAATCAGAGGGTGGCGAGTTCGATCCCGCACGGCTCCACTTCGAGATATGAAATGCTCTTATTCTTACAATTTTAGAATAACAACATAAATTTGATTTCAGTCTGTAACAGCCGGTGTAACTTATGATACTGGTAAAGGTTAGCTTTTTTTTTTTTTTTTTTAATTCACTTTTCATTCTCGCAGTCGCATTCAGAATCAATTCATACAACCCCATCTGACACAGCTGTTTTCACATAAATAAAAGTGCATTTTTATTCAAGAGTATAACTGAAGAATAAAGAAAGCAAGTTACAGTTGGTGGTTGATACGACAGCTTGCGTGGTGCAATGCTAAGAACTGCTGATTTCAAGTGACGGTGAGATACGAAGAAGGCAGCTTCGCCAGAGTTTGTGTGTCAGAACCCTTTTGGGGGGGGGGGGGGGCGGTAGTATGCATCGTGGTACACTGCAGACCTATAGCGCGTCTTCATGTCAGATGGGGTTGTATGGATTGATTCTGAATGCGACTGTGAGAATGAAAAGTGAATTAAAAAAAAAAAAAAAAAAAGCTAACCTTTACCAGTATCATAAGTTACACCGGCTGTTACAGACTGAAATCAAATTTATGTTGTTATTCTAAAATTGTAAGAATAAGAGCAGTTCACTTCTCGAAGTGGAGCCGTGCGGGATTGAACTCGCCACCCTCTGATTCCCAGTCAGGAGCTGATACCATTACGCCACCACGGTGGTGTCGTAAGAGTGTCAATGTGGCATGCTAACGCGGCTTTTTTTTTTGTGCAGTTATATTTTTGAATAAAAGCGCACGCGTTCTCTTATTTGTACCTTTTGTGAAAGTGTTTCTTTGATATATGGACTTCAGGCTTCATACGTTATATAGTTTATGCCTACATTTTGTCATTTACTATTAGAATATGAAAAACGTTTCTGTTTTAAAAATGTGTTTGCACAGACTACTGAACGGAACGGAACACACATGAAATGCGTGTATTCCAAATAACACTATATTATTTCCACTCTAAAACTCCACTTCAATCCCAGATAATCAAATCAAGGCAAGGCATGAGCTAGGAGAAATTCGTTCTAAGTCGGTGGGGGGATGGAATAGCTGGCTGCTAGTAGCTTTTGTTTATCAGCACATTTAGATGACAAAGGACTCTAGCGGAGAGGTACAAACGGATTTAAGACGCGATTTAAGGTGGGACGGATTTACGAGTTTTTTCGTAGGCTCTGGTAATTCTAGTGATAAGAAGCACATAGTGATTCACACACATAGAGCACATAGAAGAACACATATAAAACAAAGCATTTAACGTGCTACTTTAGTTACGATGGGATTTAAGAAACTAGTAAATTAAACGATTTTAAGATAAAGTTTATGATGTTCTACTTTAATGACAAAATAAAATGCGTGATTAAAGTGGAAATTTCGAGATTAAAGTTGACATTACGAATCACCTTTTCACAACGACTTTGATATATGACAACTTCTTTTTTATTTTGGGCACTGTGCTCACTCCAATGCTCTGTGTCACTCAATCAACATCCTTTTGTTGTTTATACTGCTGTTTAAACCAACAAATAGTAGGTTTTTCCTGGCTTCCACTTGGTATTTGCTGAAATTCTTCTATTTTCCCCGAAGCTTTTGCCATTGCCTTTTCACAGAACGTTGAGGTTAAGGGCTATTTATATTGATCTGCATATTCAAAGAGGCATAATTCTGGGAGGAGTTCAGGGAGTGCAGCAGGCGCATGCACGTGCATTACTTTTCACGCTAACCGGGATTTATGTAGCAGAAGAACGTGGAAGTTGACGAATGCACAGATTTATGCATCTGGATTTTTTTGTGTGTACACACAGTTCCGCTTTTGTCCATACGCCATGTTTTAGTGTGAATTCTACACATGCCATTAAGCATGAGGCCCCTGCTCTTATTGTTACTATTATAGAATAAAAACTTACATTTGATTTGAGTCTGTAGATAGAGGGATGTTGGTGGTAAATTTAGATCCTTTTTTGAAAGCAGGTTCAGATGTTTTTGTTCCACCTCTCTAAAGAGGATATTTATCTCACTGATGGAATAATAACATCTGTTGATTTAAAGATTTCATCTTCTTTTTCAAATGTGCTCACCTATATATATTATATATATATATATATATATATATATATGTATATATATATATGTATATATATATATGTATATATATATATATATATATATATATATATATATATATATATATATATATATATATATATATATATATATATGTATATTATGGCAAAGTAGAGGGTTTAACCTTTATTTTTCATCACCTCAGTTTAATACGTCAGAACAAAGAAAACATTTGAGGGCAAATGATAAGGCTTTTTTTCAATTTATTTATTTTTTTAAACCTATCCCCAAACAAAAGTCAATTAAATGTGATCTCAAGAAAAGATGAGGGCTAATAATACTAATAACAGGAGCAATGATAATCTTCTTCTTTCGGCTGCTCCCGTTAGGGGTTGCCACTGCGAATCATCTTGTTCCATATCTTTCTGTCCTCTGCATCTTGCTCTGTCACTCCCATCACCTGCATGTCCTCTCACCACATCCATAAACCTTCGCTTAGGCCTTCCTCTTTTCCTCTACCCTGGCAGCTCTATCCTTAGCATCCTTCTCCCAATATACCCAGCATCTCTCCTCTGCACATGTCCAAACCAACGGAATCTCGCCTGTCTGACTTTGTCTCCCAACCGTCCAACTTGAGCTAACCCTTTAATATACTCATTTCTAATCCTATCCATCCTTGTCACACCCAGTGCAAATCTTAGCATCTTTAACTCTGCTACCTCCAGCACTGTTTCCTGTCTTTTTGGTCAGTGCCACCGTCTCCAACCCATATAACATAGTTGGTCTCACTGCCGTCCTGTAGACCTTCCCTTTCACTCTTGCTGATATCCATCTGTCACAGATTACTCCTGACACTCTTCTCCACCAATTCCTCCCTGCCTGCACTCTCTTTTTCACCTCTCTTCCATAATCCCCATTACTCTGTACTGTCGATCCCAAGTATTTAAACTCATCCACCTTTGCCAACTCTACTCCCTCTATTCCACTGACCTCCCTCTCATTTATACACATGTATTCTGTTTTGTTCCTACTGACCTTCATTCCTCTCCTCTCTAAAACATATCTCCACCTCTCCAGGGTCTCCTCAACCTGCTTCCTACTCTTGCTACAGATCACAATGTCATCAGCAAATATCATAGTCCAAGGGGACTCCTGTCTCATCTCTTCTGTCAACCTGTCCATCACCATTGCAAATAGGAAAGGGCTCAGAGCCGATCCCTGATGTAATCCCACCTCCAACTTGAATGCATCCGTCACTCCTACTGCAGATCTCACCACTGTCACACTTCCCTCGTACATATCCTGTACAGCTCTTATGTACTTCTCTCCCACTCCCCACTTCCTCATACAATACCACAGCTCCTCTCGAGGTACCCTGTCATATGCTTTCTCCAGGTCCACAAAGACGCAATGGAACTCCTTCTGGCCTTCTCTATACTTCTCCATCAACATACTCAGAGCAAACATTGCATCTGTGGTGCTCTTTCTTGGCATGAAACCATACTGCTGCTCACTAATCATCACCTCACTTCTTAACCTAGCTTCCACTACTCTTTCCCATAACTTCATGCTGGTGCTCATCAATTTTATTTCCCTGTAGTTACTGCAGTCCTGCACATCCCCCTTATTCTTAAATATCGGTACCAGTACACTTCTTCTCCACTCCTCAGGCATCCTCTCACTTTCCAAGATTCCATTAAATCTGGTTAAAAACTCCACTGCCATCTCTCCTAAACACCTCCATGCTTTCACAGGTTATTTTATCTGGACAAATGGCCTTTCCATTTTTCATCCTCTTCATAGCTGTCCTTACTTCCTTCTTGCTAATTCGTTGCACTTCCTGATTCAGTATCTCCACATCATCCAACCTGTTCTCTCTCTTGTTCTCTTCATTCATCAGGCTCTCAAAGTACTCTTTCCATCTGCTCAACACACTCTCCTCGCTTGTGAGTGCGTTTCCATCTTTATCCTTTATCACTCCATCCTGCTGCACATCTTTCCCAGCTTGGTCCCTCTGTCTAGCCAATCGGTACAGGTCCTTTTCTCCCTCCTTAGTGTCCAACTTCTCAAACAACACATCATACGCCTTTTCTTTAGCCTTCGCCACCTCTCTCTTCACCTTGCACCTTATCTCCTTGTACTCTTGTCTACTTTTTGTATCTCTCTGACTATCCCACTTCTTCTTTGCCATCCTCTTCCTCTGTATACTCTCCTGTATTTCCCTTTTCCTCCATCCTCTTTCCAGATGTCACGCCAAGCACCCTTCTTGCTGTCACCCTTACTACATCTGCTGTAGTTTCCCAGCTGTCTGGTAACTCTTCATTGCCACCCAGTGCCTGTCTCACCTCCTCCCTAAACTCAACCTTGCAGTCTTTTTTTTTCAACTTCCACCATTTGATCCTTGGCTCTGCCCTCACTCTCTTCCTCTTCTTGATCTCCAACATCATCCTAAAGACCACCATCCTATGCTGCTTAACTACACTTTCCCCTGCCCCCACTTTGCAGTCTTCAATCTCCTTCAGATCAACTCTTCTGCATAGGATGTAATCTACCTGTATGCATCTTCCTCCACACTTGTACGTAACCCTATGTTCCTCCCTCTTCTTAAAATGCGTATTCACCACAGCCATGTCCATCCTTTTGGCAAAATCCACTATCCTCTGACCTTCTTCATTCCTCTCCTTGACATCATACCTACCCATCACCTCTTTGTCTCCACTGTTCCCTTCACCAATATGCCCATTGAAATCCACTCCAATCACCACTTTCTGTCCTTTGGGGTACACTGTTCATCACTTCATCCAACTCACTCCAAAAATCTTCTTTCTCACCCATTGCACACCCAACTTGCGATGCATATAAACTAACAACATTCATCATCACACCTCCAATTTCCAGCTTCATAATCATTACTCTGCCTGACACTCTTTTCACCTCCAAAACACTCCTGACATACTGCTCCTTCAGAATAACTCCTACCCCATTTCTCCTCCTATCCACACCATGATAGAACAATTTGAATCCACCTCCAATCCACCTGGCCTTACTCCCCTTTCATTTAGTCTCTTGCATGCACAATATATCAGCCTTCCTTCTCTCCATCATATCTGCTAACTCTATCCCCTTACCAGTCATACTGCCAACATTCAAAGTTCCTACACTCAGTTCCACTCTCTTTACTTTCCTCCTCTCCTCCTGCCTCCAGACACGTCTCCCCCCTCTTCTTCTCCTCCTTCGGCCAACAGTAGCCCAATTTCTGCCAGCACCCTGTTGGCTAACAGTACTGGTGGCGGTTGTTGTTAACCCGGGGCTCGACCGATCCGGTATGGAAATTTGTATTGTTGTCCGCATATTGATTTGGCAAAATTTTACACTGGATGCCCTTCCTGACGTAACCCTCCCCATTTTTCCGGGCTTGGGACCGGCATGAAGAAACACACTGGTTTGTGCATCCCCTGTGGCTGGGTTAACAGAAGCAATGATAATGATACAATGTAAAAGGAGAATATTTAATTAATTGTTCTCGTCTAGATTGCTCTAATGTTCTAATGTTGTGAAAGGCGTTTAAAACAGCAATGACATTAGGACCAGAAACACAAGGGTCTTGATCGCAGTTGCAATAATTCAATAGAAAATGAAGATGTATATTCAAATTACTATATAATAATTAAAGTACTAAAACAACACAAAGGGCACTCAATCTGAAGGAAACCCCCCATGTTGAAGCTCTAATAAAATTTATAAGAGAACAAATGGTTTAGACTGAACATTTAAAAAAATTACATAGCATTATTTTACAAATAGATTCAGGCATGTTTTTACCTCTCTTTTCAGCGCATTTTCGGTAGTGTCTATATAAAAACATGGCAGCTCTGCTGAGTCTACAAAGTGAGGTCAAGATCTGGGATTGGAGTACTGCCCTTTACACCCCTTTATGGTCAAGAGTCACTGTAAAGCAGATATAAAAACAGACATTTCATTTTACTTCTAGCAGCAACAACAATGAAATGCCCCTTAATTTACAGGCCAGAGGCATAAGAATAGTACTTGTAACATCCTTACCTTGACAGCTAGTGCATAGGCAGATATAAGGGACTATTTAAAGCAATAAAAGGGGTGAACTAAAGTTTCAGCATTGCTATATGAATGATGGATGGCTGTGATATTAGCTATTCTATAGCAATTCTATTATGTAACTGCAGATTTAATTGCCCAATGATTATATTTAGTTAAGTAGTGTTTGGTGATAAGTTAGCAGGCTGAAGCAACATAAATAAGCTAGCTTGATGACTAAGAGTTCATTTAAATGTTTATGAATGATGAACCATAGTCAGAGTAGACTGTGCACTGCAGATGCAGTAAGTGTGAAGCCCCAGGCTTCCCTTTAAATCTTTCAATTTTTTAACAAAATACAAATAAAAGTTTGTTGAGGCCATTTTCCTTTTAGAAAACCTCAAAATATAGCCAGATTTATGAAATTGTATTTGTATTCTACACAATCATCTGGCTACTAATTATATTTTTAAATATTGTTATCCTCTACAAAATCTTTGTAAATCTTCCAAGTACAATTGTATTCTCTATCACCAGCTGCTTAAAATTGAGAAGGAGATCTAATCAGTGCAAACTTTGAGGCTCTTACATTTGTACTGCTTCCCTGGGAGACCAACTATGCCCCGTGCAGCCGCAAAACGACAACACGGCTATCGTGATAGCAGTAATACTTAATATTCTTAACAGAAATCTTTTGGGGTTCTGTGACCAACACTCATCATATTTAAACAACTTACCACAAATACCACCCCAGCACTTGATGAAAATAGTAAGGACATGGAAAAGTATACTTACATAAATTAATGTGTGAGATGCAATCTCTAAAAATAACCCATTTCACAAAAAATACCATAATCTGGTTTTACTGCCCTTTAAGTTGAAAAAGGACGATGCAAAGCTGGAAGCCTGACGGAGTACACAGGCAGCCCACGCCGATAATGATAACATTCTGTCCTACCAGTCAACAAGTTGGTTGATCCAGACTAGATATAAAAAAGTTAATCTTCTGAGACGAGTCCCTCTTGTATCCTGAAGACAAATTCCAATCTTCCAGCAGGTGGCTCCTGTTGCAGACTTTCCATGCTAAAACCTTATACTTCTCACTCACTGCCCGATGTCCCTCTCTCTTCCTTCTTTTCTGGGTTAAATTCTCTTTAGGCAATCAGTCCCATTTGGTGCAGACTCACATTATGGGGCAAACCTACAGCAACCCATTTTTCTGGTATTCATTAAGGAGAGGCACACTAACAAATAGGTAAATAGTACATGTGGCACCCGCTACTCCTTGCTCTGTGTTACTTCATCATATACATTTCGCCATTCCATGTGAGTTTCATTGGGATCATGCAAAGGTAATTTGTAAAGTATGGGTGAATTATTATAAAACATTCTTGCAACAGTCTATGCAATGTCCATTCATTGTAGTCTGACATAACTTTCATTTTTAAAACCAACTGCTGCAGAGGGTACCTAAAATTAATTCAACTTTATTTTGTGTAGCAGCTTAAATAACAGTATGGACAATCATGAAACACTTTAATAGTTTAAAATTCTTTAATTACAGTAGGGTAGAATATGCGTAGCAGAGGGACAGAGCACCAGTTGCTACCACTGCAAGAATATTTGTGTCTGTGAAAGATCTAATAAAGCCAAACATTAAGCTCTGAACTACAAAGGACTTTAAGTCTCTGGGTCAGATTGGTTGTCATCTGAGCTTGAATCTGTGTTATCTAATGAGAAGCAGAGTGACTGAGCCAACGTAAGGCTTAGACTAGCTGTTTCATTTGTTAGCATTTTACTACTATAAAGACAACATTATCCCTTGCTAGTAAAACAATCTCTACAAAGCACTTTATAGGTTTTCAAATCTGAAACAGTGTTAACACTGATAATTCACATTTTAAACCCAGTACAGAAAAAGTTAAACAAAATGAAAAGATGCAATGCATAAAAGAGCCAAAAAATCATGAATCCTTCCATTAATTTATTTAGAGAATAGTTTGATTCAATTGTAAGTTTGTGTAGTGCTGAAGGTTATCCCAGCAGCATCAGTTGCAATTCAGGATCACCCCACTGGACGATTAGCTACTCCATTGCACACTAACTCATACAAATGCAATTACTAAAACCAAACAAATCTAAAGTTGTGAATTATTGTAACTTGCTCATCTTTTAGATGTACTCAGAGAAAAAATATATGTCAACACAGAGATAACAGGCAAATTTCACAAGGAAGAATTCATACCCAGTGGTCTGAAGCTGTCAAGTAACAATGCTAAGCACTGTCCTGCCAGACAAGGCTTCAGTTGTTCAATTAGTCCGCATAATATTCCAAAATTAACAGCATGAAGCATCACAAGACAACTTACAAAGAAAGTAGGATTTTCCTTGCATTGCTTTCACAGAACCTCAAATTTTATTTGTTCAGCTATGACTATTGCTTGTATAAACTTTTGATATATACAGGTACTCGTCGACGTACGACCTATGCAAGTTACGACTGTTCGACTTTACGACACGTTCGACAGTTTCCCCCGTCAACTGTTGGCAGCGCCAGTTTCCCGCACTCTCAAGTCTCGCTACGCAGAAGTAAAAATATACGCAGCAGTGTTGCCACATGTGTGTTTGTGTCTTGTTGTTTTGGCAATTTTCGATAATAATATAACCCTAACATGTCTACCAAGAGGAAATTGTCTCTGTGCACTCCTCAGCCTGCCAAAAAGGAAAGAAAGGCTATTGATCTAGACACCAAAATGATGATAATAAATCAGTATAAAGGAGGAAAGAAAGTGAATGCGATTGCATGTGATATGAAGTTATCACTCTCTACTGTGTCGACTATTTTAAAGGACAAAAATAGAATTCGTGAAGCTGTGAAAGGTTCTGCACCTTTGCGATCAACAGTGATTACGAAGCAACGTACCGGGCCCATCCATGAAATGGAGAAATTGTTAAGCATTTGGATGGAAGATCAGATTCAAAAGCGGACGCCGTTAAGCCTCTTTACAGTACAGTCGAAGGCTAGAAGCCTGTTTGCGACTTTAAAGGAACGCGCCAGAAAAGACTACAGTCAAGAATTTGTGGCAAGTACTGGTTGGTTTAAGAGGTTTAAGAAAAGATTCCAGTTGCATAATGTTCGAGTGACTGGAGAAGCAGCAAGTGCTGATGAGGAAGGAGCTAGTAAGTTTGTCGATAGTTTAAATGAAATAATTAAGGCTGAGGGTTATCTCGCAGAGCAGATTTTTAATGTGGATGAAACAGGGTTATATTGGAAGCAGATGCCAGGACGCACTTACATCCACAAAGAAGCCAAAAGCATGCCAGGATTTAAAGCACACAAGGATAGACTGACTCTGCTGCTTGGCGGGAATATCACGGGGTTCAAGCTGAAGCCCTTCTTAATTTATCATTCCGAAAATCCACATGCATTTAAGAATGTGAACAAGCACACTTTGCCAGTTTATTATAGGTCAAACCGCAATGCCTGGATGAACCAGGCTTTATTTGAGGATTGGTTCAGTAATTGTTTCATTCATCAAGTGCGTGAGTACTGTTTGGAGAGAGGAATTCCCTTCAAAATTTTACTGTTGTTCGATAATGCGCTTGGACATCCACATCACTTAGCTGATCTCTATCCCAATGTGAAACTGTTTTTTTTGCCCCCAAACACTACTCCACTTATTCAACCGATGGACCAAGGTGTGATTGGTACATTAAAGGCAAACTATCTCAGAATCACCTTTGCCCAAGCCATAGCTGCAATAGATGCCGACCCGGAACTATCACTACGTGACTTTTGGAAACAGTATAATATTGTTAAGTGTATAAAGAATCTTGCTACCGCGTGGGACTCTGTGACGGAAAAGTGTATGAATTGCATATGGAAGAAGTGTGTTAAGCGTTATGTAAATACTTTTGCTGGATTTAACAGTGAACAAGAACTTGATGAGATTCGTGAAGAAATAATGAAACTGTCAAAAGACCTTTCATTGGAATGTGAAATGGAAGATGTCGAGGAGTTGCTAGACCGGGAATCAGGTGAACTTACGAATGAAGAGCTGATAGAATTGGAAGAAGAAAGAGTGGCGGAAGAAGAAACAAGAGAATTGGAGAAAGACGAAGAGGAGGAGGTGCCACAACGAATGTTCACCACAAAGGGATTGTCAGAAGGTTTATCTCTACTGAATAAACTCCTTGCTCATTTTGAAAAAACAGACCCAAATATTGAACGATTTGCGAGGATTGAACGGATGGCACGCGACACATTTCGTCTCTTATTGCGAAATTTATGAAGAGAAAAAAAAACAAACAATTCAGGCGAAGCTCACTATGTTTATGAAAAGAGCAACTCCTTCCATCAACCCGTCCGCAGCCTCGCCTGATGAAGGTGCCAGGAATTAATTGTACAGTACAGCATTTCTTATTTTGTACGTTTTCCACATATTAAACAAATTGTACTGTAGTATGCTGTGTTTGTCTTAGAAAGTAAGAAAATGTTGATAAAATATTACTTTAAGATGATTACAATATCATTACCCAGTCTAATATTCTTACCTTAATTTAACATAGGCCAACTTACGTCCAGATCAACTTACAACCAGTCAGTCGGAACCAATCGCGGTCGTAAGTCAACGAGTACCTGTACATTGGGGCTAAAATAATTACTGTGCTGAAATAAATGTGTGTGCCAGAATTTTCCTGGACTTACAGTACATTAAGTTGAGCATGACATGGGTTTTATAGTTTGATCAACAAGTATTTCTGACACAAAGAAATACTTGAGTATTGACCCCTGTCACAAGTAAATAACATCTTGCTATCCAATAAACAACAATGTCCTAGTATTTGTAATAGTACAAAAACTTTCAGCTACAGAAAGTTATTTTGATATTCTGCAAGCTAACTATCCATAAAACATAGTGTAACATGTATTGACTATTGACAATGATTATTAATAAACTTTTTTTGCCCCTAAAATATATATTTATAGTTAAAAGTTTTATTCTACTTAATGTCTGTTTGATATTTTTCATCTCTCGGTCTCTCTCTCTAATCATTTTAAGTTTTTTTTCACAATTTCATTATTCTTTTTGCCTTCCCTGACTTTCGGTTAGTAACCTCATTTAATATTTTTATCAAGTAAACACTTAAAAATGTTACCTTATGTAAGTAGCACATCAGCCTTCATGTCAGTGGCAGTCATTTCTTTCCAAGGGATGCCACTTGCAAACAGTATCTGCTTATTATGATCTACTGTATTTAGTTCTTAATTACTGTATGTCACTGCTGTCTTTTCATATTATCCCAACTTATAGTTTAATTGTCAGAAATCATAGGTATGCCAGAAAACACATAAGGCTAAGTAGTCAGAAATGAAAGAAAGCCTGCTGCAAATTATGATTTTCCCTTACTATTTTCTTCAAAATGTATACACCCTCACCATTGTTTAAGCATCTTGAGGTTTAGCAAATGTCTTAATCAATTAAGTCCTAATCATAGTCAAGACTAAAGTCTACTTTGCCTGATTGTAATGGAAGGGGTGTGCCAAATTGAATGTACATGCAAAAACAAGGTGAATAACTGTATACAACTAATTAGAGTAATTTATTAAGGATATTGATAGAATAAAAAATACAGGTAGTTCTTATTTAGCTTTCATTCCATCAAAAAAACAAAAAGCATTGTTACCATTAAAACAGTTAAAATAAAACAAAGAGTGACACAGAAACAGGGTGCAGCTTTCCATACAACAAGCCATAGACTAAAAACAAGATTAAAATTCTCCTGAATGATAAGAAGAGAGCTTTCAAACCTGGTGACAAAGATGTTCTGAAACTGTACAGAGAATACTGAAGAAAAACCTGAGTGAATGAAAGGAAGTTTAAAGAGCTTACATAGGATACCAGTTCACTCAAAATAAGATGAAAGATGTTTGGAAAGGAATGGACATAATTACTGGACTCAGGTAATCCAGGGCACAGGTGTTAGAGGGCATGTGTATAAAGCTAACACCCTGAACCTACGTTTAAACAGATTTTCCCTACCATTACAACCACCTTCATCCAATGAAGAGATCCTCTATACTTTCTCTACTGCATCAACAACTTCTACTAATTCAACTGCTATGGCCAAGGATGAGTCCATAACTGATAACCAGTGAAGGAGGCTACACACTGGAAAGCGATGATACCAGAAGAAGTTAGTCCTTGAGTACTTAAGACTTGAAGTGTTGACCATATTTTTGGTACCATCTGTCTGTTGCTAAGGGACTAGAAATTTCCATTGCTATGGGAAACAACCTGTACTGTTACAGTTGCAAAGAGGACAGGTGCCTTTTTACCTAATGACTAAAGACCGGTGGCTCTTATGTTCCACATCATGAAGACTTTTGAGACATTGGTCCTGGACTATATGAGTCCTCTTGTGAAAGACCTCTTGGACCCACTGCACTGCAGACTGAAGTGGAATATGCAATTATCTATCTTTTCCATAAGGCTTATTACTATCTGGACAAAGCTGGCAGCACTTGTGAGGATTACATTTTTGATTTTTTTGTACCTTCAATATAATCCAGCTATCACTGTTAAGGGCTAAGATCAGTGTTTAGCAAGTGGAAGCTAAGATAACAAGGGAGGTGATGATTAGTGAGCAGCAGTATGGTTTCATGCCAAAAAAGAGCACAACAGATGCAATGTTTGCTCTAAAGGTGTTTATACAGAAGTATAGAGAAGGCCAGAAGGAGTTGAATTTTGTCTTTGTGCACCTGGCAAAAGCATATGACAGGGTGCCTCGAGAGGAGTTGTGGTATTGTATGAGGAAGTTGGGAGTGGCAGAGAAGTATGTAAGAGTTGTACAGGATATGTACGAGGGAAGTGTGACAGTGGTGAGGTCTGCGGTAGGAGTGACAGATGCATTCAAGATGGAGGTGGGATTACATCAGGGATCAGATCTGAGCACTTTCATATTTGCAATGGTAATGGACAGGTTGACAGAAGAGATTAGACAGGAGTCCCCTTGGACTATGATATTTGCTGATGACATTGTGATCTGTAGCGAGAGTAGGAAGCAGGTTGAGGAGACCCTGGAGAGGTGGAGATATGTTTTAGAGAGGAGAGGAATGAAGGTCAGTAGGAACAAAACAGAATACAGAATGCAGGGAGTAGAGTTGGATGAGTTTAAATACTTGGGATCAACAGTACGAGTAATGGGGAGTGTGAAAGAGAGGTGAAAAAGAGAGTGCAGGCAGGGTGGAATGGGTGGAGAACAGTGTCAGGAGTAATTTGTGACAGACAGATATCATCAAGAGTGAAAGGGAAGGTCTACAGGACGGTAGTGAGACCAACTACAGTATGTTATATGGGTTGGAGGTGGTGGCACTGACCAGAAAGCAGTAGACAGAGCTGGAGGTGGTAGAGCTAAAGATGCTAAGATTTGCATTGAGTGTGACGAGGATGGACAGGATTAGAAATGAGTACATTAGAGGGTCAGCTCAAGTAGGACGGTTGGGAGACAAAGTCAGAAAGGTGAGATTGCATTGGTCTGGACATGTACAGAGGAGAGATGCTGGGTATATTGGGAACAGGATGTTAATGATAGAGCTGCCAGGTAAGAGGAAAAGAGGAAGGCCTAAGAGAAGGTTTATGGGTGTGGTGAGAGAGGACATGCAGGCGATGGGTGTGACAGAGCAAGATGTAGAGGACAGGAAGATATGGAACAAGATAATCCACTGTGGCAACCCCTAGTGGGAGCAGCTGAAAGAGGAAGAATAAGAAGAAAAAGAAGAAGATAGAATTCAGGACAGATTCTTCACTGGCCTTTTGTGGTAAATGGTAACTTCAGAAGCAGGAGAAGCAGCATAAGTAGATGATGTTTGCTTTTAAGGAGTTCACTTGTTTCGTCATTATGTACCAAAAAAATGAAATATTTAAATTGACCATAATATTTTAAAAGTAATTCTTCCTCTTAGAATACCTTCTAGCAAAAGCACCCCTAGATATTCTACAAAACACTATGATGATTACTATGTTAAGGTTTGTGTTTTTCTTAATGTTTACTGAGGATAACATCTCTGAACTTAATGACTTTAGACATCAGTAGTTAATGAAAGTATTCAAATGTCTCATGCTTTCCTATCTAAAGTCTATCACTGTGTGGTAATGTGCCTTACTGGCATTACCTAGACTTAAATAAAATTTGTCAAGTGTCCTCTGCAGTGTTGAGAGGCATTTGTTTGTAATAAAAAGTTAAAGTTTAGAGAAAGGAAACTTGCCTTTTTCCTTTTGTATGGAATGCAGATGAACGTCTTCTCTGACCTTATTTGGATTTACCAAATATTACGGCTTGTGCTTTGGTTTTTTTGTAAACATTTGTTCTTGAAAATATCTCTGGAATACTTTTTGATGGAGGTACTTATTCGGGTTATGGGTTTTGGTGCACTGTTTATTTTTGTATATAGTCACTATTTTTGAACATCATTTATTTACTGTTTTTGTGTGTCTTTTGCGGTATTGAACTGTGTTTTAATATATAAATTCCGCAGGACATTATTTTTGTTGAGTGCACCTGTAAATAAAACTTCACTTTATTTTTTAAAAACCCAACCCTTTTTGTGTCCGTGTCTCCCTGTCTACCATTATCATCCTGGTCACGCTTGGTCCCATTTACTAGACATCCAGAGTGTAGGCTGGTGTTTTTATTTCCCACTACACGGGGTGTCACACACTGACTCTCTCCTTGATCCACTTCAGACCACATATAGGGTACATTGCTTAGTGGAACTTGCAGTTAGGCGGCATGGTGACGCAGTGGGTAGTGCTGCTGCCTCGCAGTTAGGAGACCACACTGTGTGGAGTTTGCATGTTCTCCCCATGTCTGCATAGGTTTCCTCTGGGTACTCTGGTTTCCTCCCACAGTCCAAAGACATGCAGGTTATGTGCATTGGTGTTTCTAAATTGTCCCTAGTGTGTGTGCCCTGCAGTGGGCTGGCACCCTGCCCTGGGTTTGTTTCCTGCCTTGTGCCCTGGGATTGGCTCCAGCAGACCCCTGTGACCCTGTAGTTAGGATATAACGGGTTGGATAATGGATGGATGGAACTTACAGTTAATTTAAGCCTGCACTACATTCTTCAACACCTGGACTTGCCTAACACCTATGTGAGGGTCTTGTTTGTGGATTTTCTGCTCTTTCTATAATGGGACAAGCACATCACCTCTGTCATCAAGACAGCCAGGCAGAGATTATTCTTACTTTGCCAGATTAAGAAGCTTGATTTATCAAGGCATGTATTGTTTTTTTACTCAGCCATCATTGAAAGTATTGTGACCACCTCCATCACAGTTTGGTTTCCTTCTGCCTCCTCCCTTTCTAAGAGTCAGTTGTAGCGAGTGATTTGTTCAGCAGAGAAAATCATTGGCTATTGTTCCCTAGCATTAAAAGATCTGTTCATCGTCAGAACAAAACAGAGAGCAGAAAACATGGCAGCTGACTCCACCCACCCCAGCAGCCATCTGTACATTAAATTGCTCTCACAGAGGAAGTACCAGTCTATCCTGAACTACGCACCATCTCCACAGCTTCTTTCCACAAAAGTATTCAAATCCTAAAAAAACTTACATAGGGTTACTCCTGTTTTTACAACACATAACTAGTAACTGTGCAGTTTGCCTATTCGTAAAAACATCATACTTGCTCATCTTGTACTATTTGATATCTATATTATTTTGTAAAGTCTTTCTATTTATTTGACAGTACTATTGAAGTTTGTAAATGTTTTTGTTCAAGAAACTTGTATTTGTATATTTGTTTGTACAGTTTCAGGTTAATGGTGGGTTAAAATTGTGTTGTCTTGAGTTGGTATTGTCTTGTATTCCATGTTTTTACACCTAACCAAAGTCAATTCTGGTATGTTTCACATGATAGCAATAAAGTGATTCTGATTGTGATTCAAATCTTCTCCTACACTATGTTCCTAGTTACACAAAGGGTTTGTATCCTCAGTTTTTTCCTCATTCAGGAGTCATTACAAAGTATTGACTGATAAAGTACATGCCACTCTTTATTCATGAAAAGATCCCAGTTGTCCCATGAGAGAAAGAATTTCCGAAACTGTGGTCATAAAGCTTATGGTGCCATTTCTGGACAAAGCAGTACCATAACAACAGTTGCGTAAAATGCAACAGGAGCTTCCATCAGCAGCTGAAGTCACTCGCATACTGAAATAGTATTGCACGTGTACTTTGTCAGCATGTCTATATCAGTCAAACACAGGAAGCTCTGCAGTCTACTTGTGACATTACGCTGTAGGAAGATAAGTAAATAAATCTAGGTAAATAGGTAAATAAAATTCGATCTGTCTTTTATATAAGTAACATATAAATGTTTTTTATATAAAGATCATCACAAAACATAATCACAAACAGGACTTTAAACGATACCCTGGCAAGCTCTGTAGGTCCTACAGTTTCGTTGAAGGACATGCATGTGGCAGATTCACTGGCAAGATAACACCCAACCTCTTGCTGCATCCAAACGGTGCCATCTTTCGCCTTCACGTCTGTTGCAGCTATGTTGTTCTTATGTGTGACTGGACATTTCTTGAGGGGAGGGCTTCTGTTCTCTTTCTCCAATGTAGAACCCTCATCCTCATCTGAGTTCACCTCTGTTATAGCACGTCTTTATTTGAAAACTAACAGTGTCAGATTTTACAGTTACCATAAATTTACACCGGCTGTTACAAACTCAAATAAATGAAATGTATGTTTTTATTCTATAATAGTAATAATAATAACCACTCACTACTCAAAACAGTCAGTGCATGAGCATACCAGGATCAAACCCGCAACCTCTCAACTTGGAGACAGCAGTTCTTACCTCTGCACCAACCAAACAGACATATATGTATGTATGTGTGTGTGTCATACCCTATGCCAATTTCTTTTACTTTGGTTAAATTCTAAAAAAAAAAGCTCACTTGTTTTGTTATATCTGTCTTTTGTGAAAGTGTTTATTTGATATTTGGACTTCAGTCTTCACACATTATACACTTCACATTAGCCTTTAGCCAATTATTAGTGAAACATGAAAAAAGTTTCTGTTTTAGGTATGTGTTCAACATTTCTTGCCTCGTATTTCCTGTCATCCTACATTTACACAGATCGTTGTAGACAAAGAAGACACATGAAATGTATGTATCGCAAATAACGATATGTTATTTAACCTATATAATCAAGGCTCCTCACACCTAGATAAACAGACTTGAGCTGGGAGAACTTTGTGTACAACTAAAGCTGCATTGATGGGGGATGGAATAGCAGGCTGCCTGCTGCCGGTGCTGATCGAAACGTTTACAAAACAAAAGACGCTGATAGATAGATAGAGATAGATAGATTTTTCGTAGGCTTCAGAAATTCTAGTGTTAAATAATGCCTTTTAAAGTCTTAAAGGGAATTTTGTATAACATTGTAATGTAATCATCCAAGAAGGTGTTCATCAATGCTTTTCTATAGCAGCAAAAACAGAGATGTAAGCTCTTGAGAGAAGGTAAATTTCTTCTTATTCTGTTTGATATGCTGACTAGTCATAAAATCTACCTTTAATTCACAGTAGCCTCTTTCATCTTTTTGAGATGTACACGATGTGCCAATTGGGTGGAAACAGACTGATTCTTAAAAATTCACTGGAAGTTTGAGCTTTCAGATCCATTAAAAGATAACCATAAAGCAACTTTGAGACATCCTCAAAAGGTTTCAGAAAGCTTACTGCAACCTAGATGCATTTCACAGTGGAAGGGAGTAATTTGCAGCTTAAAAAATGTGATATAATCAGTAGGTGGCACAGTGGTAGCGCTGCTGCCTCGCAGTAAGGAGACCTGGGTTCACTTCCCGGGTCCTCCCTGCGTAGAATTTGCATGTTCTTCCCTTGTCTGTGTGGGTTTCCTCTGGGTGCTCCGGTTTCCTCCTACAGTCCAAAGACATGCAGGTTAGGTGCATTGTCAATCCTAAATTGTCCCTGGGGTGTGCATGTGTGTGTGCCCTGTGGCGGGCTGGCACCCTGCCCGGGGATTTGTTCCTGCCTTGCGCCCTGTGCTGGCTGGGATTGGCTCCAGCAGACCACCGTGACCCTGTGTTAGGATATAGCGGGTTGGATGATGACTGACTGACTTAAGAACATAATCAGCATTTAGGTTAAATTTTCTGCTTTTTTCCAAAGTCAAGTCTATTATAGACAAGTTCCTTTTATGAGTATATTATGCAAAAACCTTTGCTATTTTATGGCTGCCAATACCAGACTCCATCAAATCTCTATTTACAGTGTATATAAAATCCTGAGTCTGTCTGTCCACTTTTCAGAAGAGAACTCCTTAATGGTTTTTGATCGTGTTTTTTTCAATAATTTGCTTGAACATTCCAGTTGATTTTGTGACTTCTCTCATTTGCGTTATGTATCATAGTTCGCTTGCAACACTGATTTGCGCAAAACCGAGAGACACGCAGTGGGCCAAGGGGAGGGGGGCGAGGCCTTCCTCACTCATGTACCAGCCTCGGGGTGTGTACCTTACCTCCGCTAACCTAGCGAATGAGAGAACTACTTAACGGATGTAGATTGTTTTTTTTTTTCTATAATTTACTTGAACATTCTGGTTGCTTTTGTGACTTCTCTCATTGCGCTATGTATCATAGTTTTCTTGCAGCACCAATTTATTTGTACGAATCTGAGAGAGAGGCTGCGTGCTGAGGGGAGGGGATGCGTGATGTCAGGAGTGGGGAACCAGGCGGGGCCCTCCTCACTGTCGTGTTTCACTACTACGCCGGCAGAGCCACAGGGGACGGCAAGTCATTTATAATAATCTAATTGATTTTCACAGGCAGGAGATGTTCTTTGTCACATAAAGACTACAGAAGCCCTTCAGTAAATTTTAAATGACCAAATTTTGCCAAAACGTTATCATACTTTGTCTGTCAACACTCTTAAAACCATATTTTAGATGGGAGAAATGAATACTTCAGTTGCATTTTTACAAAGTACAATTGGTCAGAACAGGATGGTCTTGAGATAATTTTTGAAAAAGATGCTAAAACCTGATGCCCAAAGGGCTTCTGATATCCATACAGTATTATGGTGTCCTTTTCAGAAACTTTTTTTAGTATACTGGTTTTTTTTTATTTTTATCAATGTAATTGCTATGAGCCAGTATTTCTTCTGGAGATTCATTTCATCAGATATTATGGTTGGTGATAATTCCCCTTATCTACACTTTTGGGCCCACATATACAAATTCCTTTAAGAAATAACAAAGATTTAAGTCACGGGGGAGTTCACCTAAATGGCACTAAGGGGAAAGTCATACTGACCATGTTTAGATATACAGTAATCCCTCACTTATCGCGGGAGATAGGTTCCAAGGCCGACCGCGATAACTGAATTTCCGCGAAGTAGGGACACCATATTTATTTAATTATTTAACGTGTATTTGGACGTTTTTAAACCCTCCCTGTATTGTTTACAACCCACCCTTTACTCTATTAATAACAGGGACAACTGCTAAGCAATATGAAATCGGTAGATAAGTTTACACTTACTGTATAGCGAAGTACACGTTGCTATATATGACGTGATGATGGTGATGAATATGCTGCGCAGTAAAAATGATGACGATGAAGGTGATAATCCCCTGAATGCAGTAGCAAGAGCACGTTAATGCTGAATGAGTGAGATGAGACTTCCTGGTTAATGCAGCACTCCGTCGCTGAGCCAATCAGCAGCACACAGGAACTAAACTGCGTGCTCTGATTGGGTAGCTTCTCAGCCATCCGCCAATAGCATCTCTTGTATGAAATCAACTGGGCAAACCAACTGAGGAAGCAAATACCAGAAGTAAAAAGACCCATTGTCCGCAGAAACCCGCGAAGCAGCGAAAAATCTGCGTTATATATTTAGATATGTTTACATATAAAATCTGCGAAGTCGTGAATCCGCGAAAAGTGAACCGCGAAGTAGCGAGGGATTACTGTAATGTAAATATAACTGTTTCCATATGATGATGTAACATCTGCTCTTCCAAAAGGTTTAGTAACTCATGGGAAGAAGATATTTTTCTTTCACATACCTCAACCGAATTTCAGAAATCCTATTGCTGATAAATTCAAAATAAGAAACTTTGTACTGTTTGGATACAAGATACCTCTCCATCTTTTATTAAGAAAGTATTAAACTAGATAAATTTCTTTTCAAATTTCCATAAAAGAAAAAAAATTAAAAAGGATCTCAGCTGAATTTACAGTAATGTTATTTAAGTCCATATATGTATACTGTATTAATGAAGACAATTGAACTCCTAATTCTTTGGCATCTCAAATCTGTCATAAATTTTCTCCTTGACCTAATACAATTTGCTTACTGTGCCAGCAACTCAGTTGAGGATGCAGTAAACATGACTCTCCACTACATCTTGAAGCATTTAGACTCTCCATCTACTTATGCCAGGGTCTTATTTGTGAATTTCACATCTGCATTTAACACAACCATAGCAGAGATTCTCCATAGCAAATTTTGCAGTATGAACTATGGCATATGTCTCGGGTTCTGACTTTTTAAGACACAGACATCAGACAGTACTTATGGCAGAATATACTGGGCAAACCAGCATAATAATTCTGTTATACCTCAGTGCAGCATTTGATACTGTCAATCATGATATCCTACTGTCCAGAAAAGAAAACATTCTGGGTATTTCTTCTCAATCATCCTAGGTGATGATGTCATAAAACCTTCTTGTTCTGCTAGGAATCTTGTTGTCATTTTTGATTCCTCCCTTTCTTTTTCTACCCACATTCATTACATTAAGAAACTGTCTTATTTTCACCTTCGTAACATATCTTATGTTCACTTATTCCTCTCTTTTTCCAATGCTGAGAAACTTGTCCCTGTTTTTATTACAACCTGCATCAATTACTGTAACTTCTTACTGGCAGGTGCCCCTTCTAATCTGCTATCACAGCTTCAATTGATTCAGAACCCTTATTGCAAGAGTTCTTTCACAGACCCACTAGAGCGAGCACATTTCACCCACCCTGCTCCACTTTCACTGACTTTCTGTGCACAAAGTATAAAATTATACTAACTTATAACACTTAAAGCAAAAAAATCACTCAGATGACACACACAAGCAAGCACAAATGACCACATACACAATGACCACAAAAACACAACCCAGAAAATTCAGAACACTACACCAAAAACTTGAGAATGCCAGGAGCCATATATTCCAAGGTTTTGATTGATAGCACTCAACATGCAGCAATAAAAGTGTACAGGTACATCATATGCAACACCAAGTTTCTAATTTTTATTTTCTCAAATGCACTGCTACTCAAAATAATACTGCAATAGCATAAACTGATGCTCAATAAGAAAAAAAACAGTTCTGTACAAGCTGTGAAACTACAAAATCATAGCAAAGTAAAACAAAAGTTCATAAATAACAAAAACAACAGTAAAGAAATGAAGAATCTTTCACTTCACAGTATTTGACAGACTTCATCCATCAGCTTCATGTCTCTGGGCTATGTCAGGCCACAAAGCCTCATCCATGTCACACAAGATGTTTGCTCTCTGAAGGTAGTGAAGAAAATATGTCTGGCTGTGTTATAACCAGGTTTGATTGGATTCTAAAGCATTATCTTCACATGCTTCCTCCATGTCCCTCAGAGGATTCCCTCCATCATAGAGATTCTCATCATACAACTTCCACTGCCATGCCTTGAGGAATTCTTCTATGGGGTTGAGAAATGGGGAATATGCTGGCAAGAACAAAATGGAAAATCTGATGATCACTGAACCAGTTTTGTATGGCTGCAATTTGATGAAAACTGACATTGTCCCAATTCACATCATATTGTGCCAGCTCTGACTGTACAGCCTCATTTTGTTCACATTGCTCAATCTGCTCATAAAAGTGTTGGGAAATGCTAGGAAATTCCACAGATGTGCTGTGTTGTAAAGGGCAGAGTGGCATGTCGGTAGAGAACCCCATATTCACTTATGGCTGCACACATTGTTACATTGCCTCCCTACTGCCCAAGGATTTCGACAATTGCACGCCAATAATTGTCCAATAATTTTATGCCCCCTTCTTCTTTAAGAGAGGTAAATCCATCCATCCATTCATTTTCCAACCCGCTGAATCCGAACACAGGGTCACGGGGGTCTGCTGGAGCCAATCCCAGCAAACAAGTCGCAAGGCAGGGAACCAATCCCGGGCAGGGCGCCAACCCACCGCAGGACACACACACACACACCCACACACCAAGCACACAAGAGAGGTAAATCCAGCCTTATCAATAAAGCTGTACTCATGTGAGGTATCACTGGCATCAAGCTTAAACATTCTACATTAAGAAAGGACAGAGATAAAAGTACTTTATCGTGTGCACACTGTACAATAATAGTCTAAACACTGTATGTGCACAAAATCATAACAGTAGTGTGCATATTACTGTATCATGATCTGGTTCTAAATAATGTATGATGCTGCATTGCCTTTACCTGTCCTTGTTGCAGGCCTTGGGTCTTGATTCAGTAGGAATTCCTTTCAAAAGGGACTTTATATACCTGCTTTATGTTCAATTTATTAAAACGTAGGATGCAGTCAATAGCAGACATATTGATTTGTCTGATGATTTCCTATGTCTCTGCTCTGAATTTCCCATAAGCAAATAACATTGTTGGCCACATATTCACTATTACCCATTCTTGTGCAAGAGTTGTTGTCTGCCTCCACTGTCACTTGTCAGTTCTACAAAGGAAAAAATACACAATGCATCTTTGCACAATGCACTGCAATCAATATACAGTGTAGAACAAACACAGTGTAAGGTATATGTGCAGTGTTATTTTTCTGTAAGATATATCTAGCATTAGTAAGCATTAGTGAGCATTTTACTGTAATCAAGATATCTGCAGCTGCAAGTACAGAAATGCTTTACCTGTTCCTAATTATGAAGGTACAGACTATGGAGGCAACTGTATAGTGACTAAGTTTTGAATGCACTCGTTGCGTAGCTTCTCGCATTGTCAATCCATGGGCAAGCACGTGGTGGACCACAGTTGCACGAATATCATTTGGTATTACA
The DNA here is from genome assembly GCF_900747795.2 of Erpetoichthys calabaricus. Classification (NCBI taxonomy): domain Eukaryota; kingdom Metazoa; phylum Chordata; class Cladistia; order Polypteriformes; family Polypteridae; genus Erpetoichthys; species Erpetoichthys calabaricus. Next base: position 117,219,991 of record NC_041401.2, read on the forward strand.
GTTTTCTGGTCTGTGCTCATGCTCTTACTCTTCTTCTTCTGGTTCTCTATCTATTTACCATATTTAGGTTTATCAGTAACAACCACAGTAAGCACCGTGAGCATACATGGCTAAATTTCACGTAGTCAGTATTTTAATGTCGAGTATGAAGCATTTTAACACTCAGTGTTTTCAGCTGGAGAGGTGTGTATCATTAGAGTGGTAAAGGTTATGTTTTCCAATTGCTTGTATGGTAAAAACTAAGTTTCAGTAATGGAATTTGTGTTTGAAGATCTACTCAAATGGTGCAACAAATCAGCAACATGACAGTAACAACAAGAAAAGAAATGTGTAATTCTGGGAATAGTGTCATAATTATAGGTACTGAATCAAAGCAAATGGTTATCTAGCCAACTGTTCAAGATTTAGTGTTAAGGCAATTGAGAAAAACTGTAACTTGAATTCCTTGAAAACAATGGAAATTATTATGTAGGGTATTTGACACTCCTGAAACCACACACCACTAGTTATAAATGATGTCACTGTTAACAGCATGATTTCTTAGCACAACAATCACTTACAATCTGAAATAGAATGAAAGCATAATGCAGCTGATGTTTTTTTCTCCATCAACTTAATAAATGTAACCTGTCCCGTTCAGTGCTGTAATAGTCTAGTATGGGAATGTATCTGCTTGCTCAAAACATAAAGTGCAGCACTGCAGCATGTTATCAGACAGCAGACAATATTGTATGCCTGAAACTGGACTATATTGTGGTACTGTGTACATCACAGGTCAGGAAACGTGACGAAAATATATTTACCCAGGCAGCCATCTCTTTCAATTGTTAGCACTGTGGAAATATTACTGGTTACTAAAGGCAAGAACTGCTAGACATATAAACAGTGTCATACATGCACGCTTGGGAGGTAGTCTTAGGGCTTAATGGAGGTTAAGATACAGAGTCAGGGGTTGATGAGCTGCATAATGCCTTTTCTCCATCTTTTACAGACCACCAGAAGGAAAATCCAACTAGAGCTCCACCCACTTCTGCAGCCAGACCACATCCTCCTACTGAACATATTTCTGTCCTGGACCCGGCTATTCCCACCCACCACCTATAAAGATCCATTCACTTCACCTTCCAACTCAGTCTTAGTTTGACTTAGTCTCGTTAATCTACTCTGCAAATGCTAATCCTCTTGCTTGTTTCAATATACGGGGTGGATCCCCCAAACCTTTTTATTCTCTGTTATTGTTCCTTTTACAGTTTCTTTCATATTGCAGTCACTATGGTTAAACAAAGTCTCAGATCCATGTCTGTGTTTTCCTGATTTCAAAACTCCTCCATCCAATTTAAATTTTGTTTATTTTGTGTTTATTTGATATATTACTGGATATAAATGCAATTCTACTTTTCTATTGTGAGATTTTTTTAACTCTTTTGAGAGCCTCCCCAATGGGGTGACACGGTGAAATGCAATTGATGCATCTGTCAAGGGATGCTTGTCCATTGCCAAGGCAACCACAATTTCTCGCTAAGACGCAGAGGCAACATAAACTTCATCGCCTCCTCGCGCAGCTTGTCTGTTGCCTGATCAGTGATGTGGGGAACACTATAACTTGGCAACTGACCTGACCCCAGCCCAGCCTGTTTGCTGTGTCTGTGTGTAGTAGAGTGGTAGCTCCTGCTACAATAAATAACCTTGCTGTTCCTGTTTCAAGTTGAATAAAGCTGATTTTTCTGAAATCCTTAGACTCAGCCTCGTCTTTTGGGTGCAAGGAAGCGAATCATGTGTCACACTGTATTAGGGTTAGGGTTATTATTTATGTTTTGTGCAATATCTTTTCCACTACTACTGTATATACTGTTCTGATGGTGTCATTAATTGTATATTGTGTTGTTCAATTGTATTTACCTCATAATATCTATGGATATATCACCAAGAGATACTCCTAGCAACTATGTTGCCTGCCAATTATAGTTTAGTTTAAGTAATAACTTAAATTTATGAATATCAGAAAATTTCTCTTTCATATTTAGGTAGGACAGCTCTGCTAATCCAACTGTATGACACCATTAGGGTTTAATGTACTGTATTTGAAAACCTGTCTGGAATGCTTTTCAATGTGTTATGAATATTATTAAACACCTCCTCGCTAGAATCCAATTTGTAAGTATTAACAAAATAAAAAGGATGCCTAATTTCAAAATTATTAAATGCAGGTCTGTTGATGTATTGGGCCAAGTTCTGATCTCTAATAGATGTGAAAGGTTGTTATGGATCAGAAGTAGTGCAGACAATGGTAGACTGCAATAAAATAGATGAAAGTGGTGATGTCTGACACTGTATTCAAGAAAGAACTAAAACAATACAGGTGGAACTTGGGGGGGTGATCGCCTCTGTATGCAGAAACTGGTCACAGCAATGGGTGATGGTGTTGCCATTATCAGATACAACTGATTCTGAGTTTTGGGATTTTTTGCTAATAGCTACTTGCTGGTGCACTTGACACCAATACAATGATTGCCTGAGAATCTGCTAGACCGTATCCAGTTTGAATATTTATATTTCCTAACAAATAGTGGCGAGTCCTTTTCACCAGATTATTTAAAGTGATAAGATTCAATGTATCCAAGGTTTCTAAAAGACTATCAAATTGAAAAAAAATAATGAAAGTAGTTACAAGTGTAGAAACATTCATGTTATTCAACATAGTACTCTTTTGTGCAACTCATTGATTTTGTCAAATAAAATATTCTATTTTAGTAATATTTTGAGGAGCTAGAGTATACATTTTTCAAGACTTCTTAGGACTCTTAAGCAATTCTCAGAATGTATGTTTTTACCACATGTGGTGAATAGACCTAAGATCTTTTTTTTTGCTTTTAATTTCTGTAAAATCATATTTATTAACCATTTTGCTGCTTTCATTACCACTGTTGCTGCCGTTGCCTTTGCTATGATTCATTATTTTTAAACAGTGTTTTCAAGAAAGGTTAAGTAGAATAACTAGTTCACTTAAATCCATACATAGAATTAAAGACCCAGGAAAGTACTATGAAACGTATGAACAATATTATTTCAGTTTCAGCATTCCAACTGTGTAGTTCTATTAGGCCTATCTAATATAAGACTACTACTCTTTTTACCAAAAGTAGCCACACGTAAGGGAAAACATTTGTGACATTCATCACTATCTGCATTGCTGTTAACTGAGCTACTGATTGGTAGACTGCTTTTAAAAGACCAGTCTTGATGATTATTTGGCATGGCACCATTTCTGGCAGTTGTACCATCCATATGGTTTACGCTAGCTTTAGCGTGCTTATTAAATGTAGGCTTCTGTAAAGCACTTTGGCAAAAATTTGTCACAACAAAGTTGCAAAATGTATAGCGTTTTGAAAGTTACATTAAGGATCACATAAAAAAATGTTAATAAACTGTTGAGTGTGTTATCAAGATCAAAATTTTAATACCATTAAAAATTAATAGTACGAGAAAGAATACTATTATAAAACATTATTGTTATGTACGATAACTTTAGTTATTCTGGATGCCCCATTCTGTGTGTGCTCCAGAAGGCACAATGTAACATTCATGTTACAGGCTACACTGTTCAAGCTTTGCTAAAGCAGATGAGGAGTGAGGCATAAAAAAATGCATTTTATTCATGTTATTCAAGAAGGTTAAGTGACCTGTAGTTGTCAATTTAATTCACCATACTTTTATACTCTGCTCAGACATGTGCTGAATGGCAAATGTTGTACCATTCACTGCCAGCTCTCTTCATTCTGGCTAATCCCTAAGGTAAACTAAACTGAAACTTTCATTAAAGTCTAATGTGCTCAGCTACATATTGTAAAAAAAACATTTAAATCAACTAAATCACGTACAAAATGTAAGTATTAGAAGGTTAATTTATCTCAGTAAGGTAAACTTTCCAGTTAATTCTTAAACTAAATATTAAACAAACTTAAGTTATTGCACCTATCTGTTAATCTTTCACTATATTACAACAGTGGCTTGAATAAAAAATACTGTTAAGTATCTAATTTTTATCTTGATAAAATCACTAGGGAAATTTCTAGAGCCATCACTTTGCTAATATAATCCATCCATCCATCCATTTTCCAACCCGCTGAATCCGAACACAGGGTCACGGTGGTCTGCTGGAGCCAATCCCAGCCAACACAGGGCACAAGGCAGGAACCAATCCTGAGCAGGGTGCCAACCCACCGCAGGACACACACAAACACACACACTAGTGCCAATTTAGATCTAAATTACAAATTTTCTAAAATTGCATTTCTCTTTGTAATGATACAAACAATTCAAAAAACAAACAAAATCATAAAAGTGCTGGTCTGCCAAAGACAACAATTTAAATTGATTCTAAACATGTGATGGCAGAAAAAGAAAAATTGTTAAATAAGTAAAATGCAAGGGGTGAAAAAACTAAAAGGTGGAGAATATAAAGAGTAAGAAGCACAACTTTAAACAGGTACTGTATATAAAATGCAAAAAAGATTGCTAAGTAGTGAAAAGACTTGTCACTTATTACAAAGTGGAAGTTTGCTTCTCAACATGTCATACAGATACTGTGAAAATTAATATACTGTATGTCTCTTTCTGAAATTTTTTTCTGTATTTCATTAACTGTGTATGTCTCAAGCAAAAGAAATATTAATTACTATATTTTTCAGTTTCTATTTCCAAACATCAGAAAAACCTGTATGCTTGAAAATCTCTCATATCATCCAATTTAATGCAATTCCATGTTTACTAAGAATATACCACATATATGAAGCTATTTAAAATGTAATATAATAAAAACTAATCAGAAAGCCTCTTTCATCACATCTGTCTTATATAGTAGTAATACACTACAGGAATATACACAAACCAGGGTAAAGAATTAGGCTCTGTTAGCACTATAAAAAACTAAGAAAGGATGATTCAGAAAGAACTTAACACTTTCAAAAATGTTTTATTTAGTAACTATTTAGTAACTAAGAACATGAACACGGAGTCTAAGCCAATTTGTAAAGGAACTCTTATAGGATTTTTTTAATCTCACAAATGCTAAAATTTGCGACCCTAATGTTACACTGCAGATACTGGTCCTGTAGTCTAAGTTTTCCAGATTCTTTGTGACATATCACTGTTGATAAATGACATGGCAGCAATGATACAATCCTTTTTTTCATAAGGCACCAAGACATGGAAAAATCTCTACAATTTGCTGCATACTACATGTTCATATGTTGCTTGGTTATTTAAACAATTTTGAAAGTGCTTAAGTCTTTTTGAATTAAACCCTATATGGCACACTCACAGAAGTACCTGGCATTGCCTGGGTGAACTTTGTATATGGGTTAATAATAATAATAATAATAATACATTTTATTTATATAGCACCTTTCCCATGCTCAAGGCACTTAAGGTTAAGGTAAGAAAGCCTTTAAGAAAATGAAATGTATTGCAATATTTGGAAAAATATGTCAGTATAATGTGACATATATGTTGATCACATATATACTGTTAATGAAACATTTATTTCCCTTAACATATTCTAACAAACATATTTCCAAATATATTTTATAAAAGACATGTAATATATTACATGTTCAGACTCATGGTAGATAGATCAAGTCTTTGTACCTGGAAAAATCTAAATGCAGTTTTCCCAGTGATTCAATTTTTTAAATTCCTTGTAACTCACTAAAAGTAGTTCACATACATAGTTCCATCAACATATACAGGCTACAATTTACTGTATTCCACGCTGATACAACATTGTATAAACTTTCTATTGATATCCAGAAAATGCCATGCTCGTTCCTTTATCCACTATAACTATTCAAATTAGGAAGTAAACTACAACAATTAATGTTATAAAGGGACCTTAGAGTTGCCAGGTGAAGTACAAAGGATTGTGTTACTTTTTGGGGGGGGGACACTCAACACTTCTAGAAGTCAGATGGAAACCTGGGGCCAAGAGCTCACTTGATGTACTGGAGGGGAAAGAGGAAATGTTTGTGTAGGTGGCAATAGCATTTATTAAATTCTATTTTATGTACTTATGGCTACTCCCCTTTGTATTTGTTTTCAGAAAGCAGAAGACACAAATGTCCCTTATTTTGGACTTTGCTAGTATAATTTTGGGGACTCCTCTGGAGTACCCCTAAAAAGGTCACATTTTCATTTAATTTTGAGATCACTTGCATATATATAGTCAGTTGTTGGCAGAAACCTAACTCAAAGTAATTAAAATAATTTAATCATGGATAACTTTTAGTTTTTAAAAAATCTGTCTAAAACTTTACCAAACAATGCATATTGTTCATCCATTTTCCAAATCTGCTTTATCCTGGGCTTAGTCATGAAGCCTATCCAAGCAAGCACAGTTGTGCAAGGCAGGAAAAATCTCTGGGCCAAGCACCAGTCTATCGCAGGGCAAAATCACACACACACAAGGGCCAAATTACCATTGCCAGTCCATCTAATTTGCATGTGTTTAGACTTAGGGAGGAAACTGGAGCACCTGCAGAAAACCCACACGGACACTGGAAGAGTATGAAGTCTCTAAGCAGGTAGGATCCAGGATGTGAACCCCGGCCTTTGTGCTTCAAGGCAGCAGCGCTAAGACCATGCCACCAATTTCTATTGTCCACAAAATGAGCTTCCCCAACATTACATTAAATATGTTTTTATAGGACATTTTAATATTATAATTAATATTTTTTGATAATTTTCCAAGAAAACCCCTTTTATAATGTGAATAGCTTGGCTCCTCTGATTAACAGTGGTTGAGGATACATCTGCATTTAATGGAACTAAAGATCAACAAATCATTTGTTTATTTAATAAATGATCATCATATGAAGTTACAACTGGCATTAGCATAACATGCAGTTACTGTTCTAGGATGTCATATAATACTTGTATGCACGTGGTAATTACTGAAGTGTTTTTACACAGTTATATAGTGTAAACAAAATAATTGTTTTTACAGATTACTTCAAAATTTGCTGTGACTCAGTAGCCAATTACATTTTCTACTTAACAGTTTTCCTTAAAGAAAAACACTTAGTTAGGACATCTTTGCTGATGGCTCTGCTAAAATGTTTTGAAATCAGTCCTCAGCTCTGAAGTGCGGTAGAGTGCCTATGCAAAAACAGCTTTTATAAAGCAAATCCATCACAACACACTCTCCCATTATCAGATCAACTTCCACAGCTACTTTTCGACCACCAATATTATTTTGAATAGCTTGTATATGTTTTAATTAAACACCTTTACAAGAATTTCTAACTAATTGGGGAACATCAGCTTTTCTCTAAATTTTATATCAAGGTATAGCAAACAGTATGTCACAGGCCACCTGCAGAGGCAGATGCCCTGATAGATGTTGGGACCAACCAAGCCTGAAGGTAGTAAATGAAGGGAATGAAAAAATTAGCAGATATACAAAAAAGGATACTGTTTATTATACAGTTCCTTAAAAAACAGAACACATTCTGGGGTGTAAATATATACAGTGAAGGAAATGTGAAGGTGTCTAAAGCAAAAGGAAAAACATTCACAAGAAAAATCTAAATCAAAAAGAGTTGAAAAACAGTAAGGTTTAATCTTACCTCTTTAAATAATGCTCAGTCCTTGGGAAATCAAGCAGCCTTCCATGAATAATTAAAACAAGTTTCTGCTACAACCACAAAAACACACACACACACAAAATTAAAACCATCAAGGCTTAATAGCAGCCTCAATCACTCCTAGTCCTCAGCCCACTGCTGTGCTACCCAGCTGCTATCACTATTTGATGCTATAACGATCATCAACTCCCAATCCATCATCCAGTTGGCCTACCCTTACCAAAGCAGTGACCTATTTCAGCATGAGGAATGACTGGACTGATTCACTAAACCCTTTACTTAAAGGGACCCTTCTGGTGGTTACACTACAAATAATCCACAAAAGACAAAATTCTGATTCAAATATAAATGCTAACCAAACTAAATTGAATCCAAATTGAACTAAAACATACACTTAGTAAAAGTGATGGTCCCATATGACTAACTTATTGTAAATCCATCGGAATGTGATTGTGCCAGTTTGAAGCGCAGGATTTGAGTTTATGGCTTGCAGCACTCACATGTAATCCCTTATTCTGCCGGTGAATGAATGGAGACGGACAATCGTCCTGATGCCTTTTAACTGTAAGTTTCCTCTTAATACCTATTGACCATAATTACAGAAAAAAAAATTTGCAGAGAAAGAAAAATAGAACTGTGCACTAATCTAGGAGCTACCCCACTTAGATTAAACCTGAATGGTGTAAATTAAACGCATCTAGGTGAGGCCTCAGCATTACACATTATTATCATATAGAACTGAAGAGCACTAAAATAGGGAAAAATCTTGATCCCAGCACACATATATTACAAAGCATTTATAGTATATGAATACACAAAAGAATATTTAGCATAAAGCTGATAACATGTTAATCTAATATAAATGGGACATTAAATAATCCTGTATTAGGTTACATAGAGAGAAGCATAATACCTCAGTACAAATCAGGAGTGACCTTGAGAGACTGCATACTAGGATGAACTCATCCTATTGAGGGCAATTAGACAAAAGGCAATATACGTAACTGAAAAGCTTAACAGAGTAAAAATGTTACATAAAATGTTTCCGCTGTAATTCTTACAATTTTTCCATTTTCATGCACAATGTAACTATATTGCTTTGTGACTCTGTCATAAGCATGTAAACAGTACATTTTTCCACCAATGATCATGTCTCTATGTCTCTTAAACACTGCAGCTGTCTCAAAATTGTGCAAACAAGTCATCCCCACTAATTTCTAAAATACTGTAGCCACTGTTGCAGAAAAGAGTTTAAAAAAAGTCTTAAGCCATCATTATATATGAGATTCAAAAATGGATGTCCTTTATTTACATCAGCTAGTGAAGTTTCATGCACTCTTGCTATTGCAACATGGTAAACTGAAAAAAATCTATCACAAAGATTCTTTTAATCAGCTAGGTTCATTTGACATACTATATAATAAAAATGAAGCATTTAAGTCACACCAAAAGGGCAACTTACAAATGGTACATTCCTTGATTATCCCTAATGCTACTAAGTATTATGTAAAATCCCAAAATAGTTAATGATTAAAGGTCATGGGTGAAAACCTGAGTAAAATTTAAAAAAAATTTTTATATGCAAACTGTTATCATTGAACAAAATATAAAGTTAAATGTTATATATGATCTCATTTTCTAATTTAAATGTGCTGGTACAAATGAAGTCAGGATGTCCTGTCTAACAGTCAGAACAACTAGTTAAAGTTTTAACTAAGTTTTTAACATTATCGTAAAAGTCACCAATAAGTTTATAATAAGTCTTAGTTCAAAAAGAGATTTCATTAAATATATTTCAATCTGGGGCAGCATGCTGGTGCAGTGGTAGTGCTGCTGCCTCGCAGTTAGGAGACCCGAGTTCACTTCCCGGGTCCTCCCTGCGTGGAGTTTGAATGTTCTCTGTGTGGGTTTCCTCCGGGTGCTCCGGTTTCCTCCCACAGTCCAAAGACATGCAGGTTAGGTGGATTGGCGATTCTAAATTGGCCCTAGTGTGTGCTTGGTGTGTGGGTGTGTTTGTGTGTGTCCTGCGGTGGGTTGGCACCCTGCCCAGGATTGGTTCCTGCCTTGTGCCCTGTGTTGGCTGGGATTGGCTCCAGCAGACCCCCATGACCCTGTGTTCGGATTCACCGGGTTGGAAGATGGATGGATATTTCAATCTTCTTGAAATAAAGACAACCATAATAATACCAATTGACATTATGAGAAAGCTCTCTTACCATGCAGAAATATAACTAGGATCATTGTTGAAGAACAGTGGTTTCATAAAGGTCATACCCTTGTCTGGAATTGGCTTTATAACTGGAGCTTGAAACTTTATTGCCCTTTTCCTTCTGTAACGGGGTGACTGTGGCAGTTTGGAGTGAGCACATATCAGATAGAAAAAGCAAGTCCCATACCACCCTTTGGGCAAACCTGGATAAACATTATATCTACAGACAAGGTAAGTACTATTAAAGAGAAAATGTGGTTATACCCTGTTTGAAGATTGGACAGTCCTGGAAGAGCTTGTATAAAAGCAACAGAGGTTTCTGTATGCACTTAAATAACATAGGGTGGCTAGTTTTTAATCAGGTCCAACTAACTATGATTTAAAGTTGACCTAATTTTCTACTTTAACCCTGTCTGTTTATAACTGTATAATTATATGTTTGATAGTGGTATTAGTTAAAATTTTCCTTCTGTAAATCCCAAAAATGTATCCCATAACTTAAGACAATTATTACAGTACTTAGTTTAGCTATTTTAGATGTTACTCAGACTCAAGATGCCATAATCTTCATTATTTGTTCTGTATTGCCTCCAACAGTTGTTAGTTTAAATATATCTCTGTCTGTACTAATGGAGTTAGATATTTTGTTCTTAAATGTTCCTATTACCAAAACTCTTGTTATATACTATCCTATATGTTTACTATAATTCCTCATATTTAACATATGTTCCTTAATGTTAAAACCTATACTATTCTCTGTAATATAAAAAATCAACAACCAATAATGCCTACATTGGACTGGCCTTAACTGCTAATGTTGTAAGTGGTAATTTGGTGATAGTCACTATTGTAGTACTAATTATAGCAGTTGTTATGTGTTACATATTTATTGTCTCTAAGAGATGGGTAGTGGGCATAGATCAGATTACATAACACCATTACTCCTTAAAAGTAAAATTGTCATCCTCCAAACACCAATTTGCCTATAGTGTGAGGTAATTTTATAAATATTAACTTTTACATATTGTTTTTGTATCATGATACATTTTTTAAACTATTTGCTACTATATTATAGTTTCCCCATCCGTGTTCAAGTTAAATCCAAAGTCAAATTAAATTCAGAATAATTCATCACTATTTACATTAATAATTGTCAAAAAAGTACAGTCTCGATTATCCAAGGTAATGTGCACTGAGGCTACCTTGGATAATCAAAAACACAGATAATACGGAAGGCTTATGTGTGAACATAAATTAGACAAAAATAAGATATTTCCATCCTTTGCCACTGTACGACATACATATAATATATTTAAACAACTTCATAAATAATACATACAGTACTTTCATGAACTAACTTTTTTTTCTTTCATTAATGAAATACAGTATTTGTCTTTTGTCTACTTGCAGTTCCCACTTCTTCAATATCCTGTAGGCAGCAACATAATATCCGCAGGTGCGGTGGGTACCCTTCTGCAGTTTAAACAAATAACATATTAAATTAAAAACCTGATAAAACAACCAAAAATTAATTACACTGCATTTATATCTGGTAGAAGATTGTGGCGATCTAACTTCTTTCACACTCACTTTTAAAATTCTTCTTCTAACCTTTTCCAAAAAAGTCTCTGACTGTCATTTGTTTAGCTTCTTTTCTTCACTTCTTTGCCTCTGCATTCCGTAGGCACCTCAGCAATATAAGATCAGCAGGCGTGGTATCTTCCTGTTGTTTGACATACCACAGAGCCGTCTCGATAGCATGTAGACCTTCCGTATGTGATATATTTTCTACAACTTCTGTACACTCTTCATCCTCCCCATCATCACTTTCATCTTTTCCTTAATTCAATAGTTTCACTGTCATGCCATCAGTCATTTCCTACTGTTCATCATTCATCCACTCTTCAATATCGTTTGTAGTGAGTGCTTCTGAAACTGGAAGGGTTTTGGGTAATTCAAAAACCGTTTCCTTAGCTCGTTTCACCTTCGTCCGTCATCTCCTTCTGGCTGGTTTCATTTTGGGAGCACAATATATTGTTCCAGCATTTATTCAGAGTGGATGATTTTACATTGTCCCATGCTTCCACCAACCAGTAAATAACATCTTTTATGTTTATTTTTTTAACGCTCTCAGTAACACTTTTGCCATTCTCAAGGTCTTCAAGAAGATTTTTTAAAAGTTGCCGCCTGTAGTTTTGTTTCAAAGTCTCCAGTACACCTTGATCTAGGGCACAGGTGTCAAACTCCAGGCCTGGAGGGTCGCAGTGGCTGCAGGTTTTCATTCTAACCTTTTTCATAACAAGTGACTAGTTTTCACTGCTAATTAACTTCTTTTCTTTAGCCCTGTTTTAAGGATTCAGTCCCCTGAATTGATTCTTTACTTCATTAAATGACAGCCAAACAGAAATTAGATGTGAAACGAGCCAACAGATGACCAATTAAACTGGGGATTCAAACTCCAACCAATTTCACTCCAACCAGTTTCTTAATGAGATGCTGATCCTTGTTGTTAATTGAACCCGTCATTTAATTCCATGGCTTGTTGCTGCTCTCGTTCCAAAACTGTTGATTGTCTGTGTTACTGAGACCTTCACCCTTCTTTATTTTCAGCTATTGTGTGATGGATATAGAGGAGCTGGTCATGTGGCTGCTTGTTTTGCATCTCATTATTGTTTGGCTGCTAATTAAGAAACAAAGAAACAACTAAGGGGTCCAAGTCACGTCAATTAAAACAAAGGCAAAAGAAGTTAATTAGCAGCAAAAACTGATCACTAATTAAGGAGATGGTTAGAATGAAAACCTGCACCCACTGCAACCCTCCAGGACCAGAGTTCGACACCCCTGATCTAGGGGCTGAATAAGTGAAGTGACATTAGGAGGCAAAAAAAACCCCTGATGTTACCAAACACTAGTTCACTTTCATTTGGGTGGGATGGAGCATTGTCTAGTATTAGAAGCACTTTATGTGGAAGCTTTTTCTCATTCAAAAAATTTATTACACTGGGAACAAAGTCTTTATGAAACCATTTTTTAAACAAAATTAAATCCAACCATGCACTTCTTTGGTTTCTATAATTAACGGGCAGATTATTTAAATTTACATTTTTTTAAGGCTCTGGGTTTCTCTGATTTTCCTATGATAGTTAATTTAAGTTTATGCCTACCTGATGCATTTGAACAGGCCAATACCGTCACTCTCTCCTTGCTTTGCTTGTACCCAGGTGCTGATTTTTCTTCTCTCACTGGAAGTGTTTTGGTTGGAAGCATTTTATAATTCATGCCCATTTCATCACAGTTGTAAATTTGATCAAGACTTAAATCTTCTTCCTCTTTAATCTTTTCCACTTTAGCGGTAAACCCTTCTATTTCCTTGGTACAAGCTGACAATTTCTCCCCAGGAGTGTTTAACTGTCTAATTCTAAACCTTTTTTCCCACCGGTCCAGCACTAGCCATGAATTCTTCTTCCCCTTCTTTGAAATACTTATGAAATTCTAAAGCCTTAGTTTCTAATATCGGTCCAGAAATTGGGCTGCCTTTTTCTCTCATCTGACTAAACCACGAAAACAGAGCTTGCACGTTTGTTTTTCTTTCCGCATTTTCACATCTTACCGAAGCTCTTTGTAATCACCAATTTTCAATTTCCACTCTCTTTCTGTCCCGGTCACCTACTGTCACTTCAAAAACACCCAAGTCACTAGCCACTTTTTTTATTGTTTCTCCCTTATCCAAGCACTTAATCACATCCCACTTCACCACTAAGGGCACAACAACATGCTTCCACTTCCCACTCATTATAACTTTTACTTTGAGGCTTAATAACTTTAAAACTGGTTGTTCTAATCCAATTTATGCTTGTATGTTGCCTAATTTTTTAACAGTCAAACTGAATAATCTTTATTATAGATCCTCCAATAAAAGATAACCACTATAGATGCATCTGCTTTGGCTGTTCTTGAGCCCTAATTGTATAAAATAAAGTCAATGTGAATATATACTAAGAGAAGGGACATTTAGTTGGTTTCACAATATTCAAACTTTTGCCACATAACCTTTGCTGCTATGAAAGTAACCTTGAAACCTAAAGATCATTTACTATAACACAATGTCAACCATTCCCGACTTTTTGAAACCATTTTCCTATATGTTTTACTGGAACAAATGGGTAGTCACAGGACTATTTGTCAGGAAAAAACCCTGAAACAGGATCTGTTAATATAACATGGCAACTTTCCTACAGGTAACAAATGGGTCCAAGGGTGAGAAGCAAAATCAAAGGAAAAGAGGAAGCAGAATAGTTTGAAACTTATTAGTTTAACAATCATGTTCTATGGAGCCTCCTATATAAATTAAGAAAAAAATCAATCTGTTATTCTAAAGTAGAAATTTATTTGTGTCTATATTCAAAGTACCATTTGAAGATGAGGAATGGCTTATGCACATGTACTTTGTCAGCATGCCACATCAATCAAACACAGGAAGCTCTGCAATCTACTTGTGACTTTATGCTGTGGGAAAATAAGTAAATAAATATAGGTAAACAACAATTGATGTGGCGTTTATATAAGTAAAATATAAATGATTTTCATATACTGTAAAGACCATCAAGAAACATAATCACAAATGGAACTTTGCACAATACCTTGGCAAGCTCTGTAAGCGCTGCTGTTTTACTGAATGACATGCATGTGGCAGATTAACTGGCAGGATGATGCCAAACCTGTTGCCGCACTCAAACGGGCATCTGTTGCCTTTACGCCTGATGTAGCTGCGTTGTTCTTATGTGTGAGTGAACGTTTCTTACGGGGAGGGCTGCTGTTCCCTTTCTCTAATGTAGAACCCTCATCCTCATCTGAGTTCATCTCTGTTATAGAACATCTTTATTTGGAAACAGCAGTGTCAGATCGGGGGGAGTGTGAATGTGACTGAGAGAATAAAACTGAATAATAAAAAAAGGTAATCTTTACAAGTACCATAAATTTACACTGGCTGTTACAGACTCAAGTCAAATGTATTTTTTCATTCTATAATAGTTACAAAAAGAGCAGCTCACTGCTTGAAATGGTAAATCTAGGAAGCACCCAGAATTGAACCAGCAAACTCTTGATTGCCAGTCAGCAGTTCTTACCACTGCACCACCCAAACAGTCATGTCAGCATTAACCCAATTTCTTTTTCTTCAGTTTTAAAAAGTGCACTTGTTTGGTTGTTATACTTGTACCTTTTGTGAAAGTGTTTATTTGATATTTGGACTTCAGTCTTCACACATTATACACTTCATGTCAAAATTTTGTCATTAGTACTACAACATGAAAAAGATTTCTGTTTTTGTTATGTGTTCAACATTTCTTGCCTCACATTTCCTGTCATCCTACATTTACCCAAATCGTTGTAGACACGGAACACACATGAAATCATGTGTTTCAAATAACAATATATTATTTACCTTATACAACTCCAGGCACCTCACACCCAGATAAACAATCTTGAGCTGTGAGAACGTTTTATCTGAGTTGAGCTGCAGAAGTGGGGAGATGGTATAGCAGTCTGCTTGCTGCTTCTGCTGATCGACACAAAAGACTCTAATGGAGAGGTCCAAGGAATTTAAGATGGCCCAGCAAACATTAACAGTCTATTCTATTTCATATTTAAAATATACAAATTACTTATAACAGAAGTTATAGATGGAAAAAGAAATCAATACATCACAACAGTGTAATGAATAAATATACATTTATCTATGCTTAAAAAAATTGATTTCTTTACCCAGAACATCCTATTAAGATAACTCATACACACATTGTCATTGGTATCTTGATGTTTTCCTTGCATTTTTCAGAGTGTTACTTCTGAAGAAAAAGCAAACTCTACCCTTTTTGTTGGTTAAAACAATTCTCTAGCATTACATATACACTACCCTTATTGCTAGAGTATCTCTCAGTATGAAACAATATCTGGATAGGATGCCAGACCATCACAGGTTGTACACACATACACATCAGAGCCAAACTAGCATCTGGAGAAGACACACAGACACAGGCATAATATGCAAATGCTATGCAGAAAATATGCAATTGTAAACCTTATTTATCTTATTACAAGGCAGCAGTACTTTTCACTGTACCACCATACCACCTTCCTTTCTAATTTTTAAAACAAGTTCATTGAATTACCCTTTTTTATGTATATACTTCTACTTAATATTGATCAACTACTTATTAAATATGTTATAAAAATTATTAAATAGTCTCCTTATTATCTTATATATAAAATGCAAATAAATAAAACAAGAGCAGGTATTCTTTCAAAAAAGCACCCAAACTGAAACACACACCCTCAGACACACCACAAGTAGCATTTTTACTTTTGAAAGAATTTGTCTGCTTTGTATTTCATAATTATCAAAAGAACATTTTTCCTTAAAACATCTGTTTTGAAAGAAAGATGTTATGTATATATTTTTTAAGCAAAGTGGAGATGTTTTCATTAGGCCAAATACTATTATAATATTTTACTCAAATAATTCAGATCTCTGTTAATTTATACCAAAGATATTTCTAATTTTGTGTGCACAATATATTTTCAGCAATTGCTTTAATTATTTGCATGGTACAAACATTTTCAAAACTAACTGTAAACATAGAAATCTCTTTTTTACATGTAGTATCATTTCTTAGGCATAATACTACACTCAACATTATTTTAATCCATTTAATTACTTGCAACATTTTTTTTTACAACAACCTTTCATTCATTTCAAACGTTCTGTCAGTCTCACTCTCTCGTTGCACTATTTCTCATGTGTTTTTGCCTGCGCAAAAGATTGTTTATTTTAGACACTTCTCTGTGAATTTGCATCCTATTACATTGTTTTGATAGACCTTTTTACATCGGTCTACTGCCTGCTTTACTCTCAGTCAAATTCTGTTCTTGTCTTGGAGACTGCAGTGAGTATAAAAACATTTTTCTTTAACTGCTTGTTTACTAACCTCGTTTGTTTCCAATCAGCATCTGAAATAAAATTTATCACAATGATAACAAATGTAATATTTTCTCAGAAGACAAAGATGTAGTCCTTGAAAAAATCCTACCTTCTTATCTAAGCCTATTCTTTGTTCTTATTAGTTATGTCCTCCTATTATTTTCTTTCTGTGTGTACACTATTAATAAAGAACTCTAATCCTCTACTCTTTTAATTATTTTTTTTGTGTTTTGTTATTTTATTGCATATCTTTTTGTCTTTGTATTTTGCTGTGAGGTTTTGCCTCCTCTTTTTTGTGTTTTTTAGGGAGTCCACAGTCAGGGACTCAAACCCCAATAGTACACCCCCTATTTTAGTATTTTTGTCTTTTGTGAGTACTTAAATTAAACTACCGAGGCCTTTTATTTTAAACTAAACAGAGATCTAGAATGCTCACTTACCGTCAAGTTGTCTTTGCCAATGGCCACCTGAATGTATCCTCAAACACCCATACAATAGTGCCTACTAGCCTAGCTTTACTAATAGCGCTTTCTTCTGAAAAGCAGTCCTGCCACTGGTCTTTCTGGCAAACTCCTGAAAGACATCAGTAGTAATCAGACTGAAACTGTCATAAAGGGAGATTTGAATGATTGATGACCTTAGGCCCTGCCTCCAAAATATGATTTATGAAATATAGCCCCACCCCCTATGAGGGATAGACGTCTGTCATAATTGATGATCTCTAAGTCCCTCCTTTTAGGGGGAGAGATTTTGTAAACCAAACCCTTATCATGCCCTGTTACCGATTCCTACACCCAGGAGGTATGCCTTCGTATCCTCTAATAGCCTATAGGGTTGGGGGGCATGTTGTATAAAAGATGCATTGTATAAAAATCTACCCTTTTAGTGTAAACACTATGATATTTGAAATGCACAGAATGGACAGCCTTGTGAATGCTGCTATCTAGCCAATGCCTTCTCAAAATGCCATTTCTCTGAACCTGATATGGGGTTTTACAGGGAATATGATATGTAATATTACATATTTTTGTCTGTTTTAATCATGTTGCTTAGTTGTAATATGTTCTTTGAAGTGACTGGTAAAGCATGTTTGAATTTTAATATTGTTTTTGAAAATTGTCAATAAAGTACCATTGATTTTTAAAATGCCTACATTTTTCTTTCACTGCCGAATGATGGAGGGTTACATGAAAAAAGTTTATTATAACCTGACAAATCCTCACAGCTTTGGGGGAAAAGACTCTTTGAAAAGAGCTATTAAGGCTTTGGGTCAGAAAAGTAACGATCATCAGGTGTCAGATTGGTTATCTGGTTAATATTCTTATATAATTCATAAACCTGCTAGAATACATTTTAAAAGAAATAAGGTTTATGTATCTATTATACAGTCACAATGGCAGATGAATTTAGCAAAAATGACAAATGTGTCCGAGCATAACAGTGATTATAAATGTTTATTGACCTGCATCAATGTATTTTCTAAGTACGTGTGGTTACGGTCCCTGAAGAACAAAACGGGCAAAGAAGTGGTAAGAGCATTCCAAGACTTTCTGAGCGGCAGTAGAACTCCAAAGAAACTCCAGACTGATAAGGGTAAAGAGTTTTTCAACTGAGATTTTCAAAAGCTGTTCAAGAAGAATGGAATAAAAACATTTCACCACAATAAATGAGTTAAAGGCCTCCATGATAATGAGATTTAACAGCACACTAAAATCTAAAATGTGGAAATATTTCAGCGTGTGTAATACGAGATACCTACATTGATAAATTGCTGGATCTAGTGTATTATTACAACAAAAGTTATCATCAGTATAAAAATGGCTCCTTCTGATGTAAACACATTAAATTCCTGAAAAGTTTTCAAAAACTTATATGACGTCACTAACCCCCTGGGTCCTCCGCTGTTTAAGTTCGAAGTAGGAGATAAGGTTTCTAAAACCAGACATCCTTTTGTGAATGGTTATGAACATTTTTGAAAGATTACGATGGTGAAAGGATCATAGGCTCATTTTATGATGCTGAATTGAAAGGTGTTTACGTGATTGAGAAAATACTGGCTAGGAAAGTTAACAATAAAAAACGATTCATTGTAGTTAAATGGCTCAGGTGTCCAGAAAACTTTAACAGCTGGATACCAGAAAGCCAAGCCCAAGATATGAAATAAAATCCATACCACTCATAATCTGACCATTATTCTCTAACAGTATACAATGGAGCGCAAACGTTTTTTTGTGACGCTGCCTAGCAATGCTTCCTCAGACATTTCCCCTAACATCTCAATTTCCAATTTCATGACAAAGCTTACTAAAGCCATAGAACTAGAAGGTTCTTGGAAAGTCAGTCTAGCAGAAATACAATATCCACATACTGTACGTGGAACACCATATACAAGCCGGATACTGAATTCTACGTTTCAGCTTCAGTTGTAATTCTGTGGAAAGAAGAGTCTATGTGATCCCAGGTGAAAAGGATAAAACTATACACTTTAAAGTCAACTATGTTGAATATTAGGAGCACATCCTGATCTGACTCAGGGGCTAGAGTCGGAGACAGCTATGTTCCCCTTTTGAGATGCGTTCATATTGAGGATCAAGCGAATAAAGTTACCACTATCACATATGACAACCCTCATTATGCACCAGTCAGCAAGAATCATTTTGACACAGTGACAATTGAAGTACAGATGGACCAGAACAAAAATGTACCATTTCAGTTTGGTAAGCTGCATTTCAGACCCTGAAACAATGACTACTAATAAACATTATGAATACAAAATAATTAACAAAACTGCTGTCCCAAGACACCAATAAGGAAATATATTTTTGCAGGGTGCTGCCATGTGATCAACTACCACAAAAAATATTAGAGTGCCAGCCATGTTCATAGTAAATATTAACTGTCAAACTCAACCTGGAGAACACTGGTTGGGGTTTTACCTCACGAAAGACGATAATGGAGAGTTTTTTTGATTCCTATGGAAATCTTCCAGACTTTATTTACTTCCCGAAAGACATTTACCATTTCTTTAACAAAAACTGTAAGCAAATCATTTACAAAAACAGGCAGCTTCAAAGTTGGTTCTCAGACACATATGGCCAACACTGCCTCTTCTTTCTGCATCAGTGAGGAACAGGACTTCTGTATGCTTCTGTAATAAAAAGTATTTTGATGTAAAGTAAACAAAAAAAAAGTAAACAATAATGATGCTATGGTATCTAAATTTGTTTGCTCTTGGCTTCCTTCATCGGGACATTGTACTCCTGCTTGTAAAGAGCAGAGACCTGCAATCCATTAATAAGCAATCCATTCCTGTCTTTTATTTCTCAGTTTCAATCAGTAAGGACTGTCTTAAGTATGATGATCTGAGATGGGGGTAGCAGGTAGCTTAAAACTTTCAAAGAGTTCTCTCATTTCATTTATCATTAGGTACAACAGAAAATGGAATGTTCAAACCAATGTTTACGTGATTGAGAAAATACTGGCTAGGAAAGTTAACAATAAAAAACGATTCATTGTAGTTAAATGGCTCAGGTGTCCAGAAAACTTTAACAGCTGGATACCAGAAAGCCAAGCCCAAGATATGAAATAAAATCCATACCGCTCATAATCTGACCATTATTCTCTAACAGTATACAATGGAGCGCAAAATTTTTTTAGTGACACTGCCTAGCAATGCTTCCTCAGACATTTCCCCTAACAACTCAATTTCCAATTTCATGACAAAGCTTACTAAACCCATAGAACTAGAAGGTTCTTGGAAAGTCAGTGTAGCAGAAATACAATATCCACATACTGTACGTGGAGCACCATATACAAGCCGGATAATGAGCCATGGCATTTACAAATACCGTTCAACCACGTGGCCTCTTATGCTCAGTATTGTATGATAGGCCGTCAGATTACGTATTAAATCCCCAATATTGGATCCAACCAAAGGTTTACCTTCTAATAACAGCTCTCCACGGATATTCCAAAATGTGATCTTAGGGTTGACAGATATTTTATGCAAAACATATTCAGCATTTTACTTTGTTTTGTACAGGAACGCTTCTCAAAACCTCTTGCCAAACCCGGTCCTCAGACACGTTAACTGTTCTAACTTCCCCCTTGGCATTTTCTTCTTTTGGTAACATGAGTATCACACTGTTAATTTCTTTAGCATTTTTTTGGCTTTTTTAACTAACATTACATATCTATGTAAAACAGAAGTGTAAAGTTTCACCTTCTCATCAGCCCCTATATTACATCTTTGCAGGATGTTTCTCATTTCCTTGTCCAGTTCACTTTCATTGGTACTCAGGAGATCATTCGCATTAGGGCTCTTTTGTTGAAATGCTGTGGCACCAAATACATTATCTGAGCGTATTACATGTTTATACTCTAACTGCTAATAAACTGGTGATTAACAGGAATGGATTGCTTATTAGTTGTTTAAACTGCTTAGGTGAAAGAGGGATATTGCCTTTTAAAGTATTACAGACTATTTCGGACAAAGTTTTAATCAAATTGTCTGAAGACCCATTTATCAGATATTTTCTGCGACAACAAGAGAAGTGGAGTAAGTCTATAAGAGGCTGTAGATTTCTGGTTATTCTGGCCAACATGCTGAGAGAATTTGAAACTTTGAACCAGAGCAGCTTTTTTTTTATCTTTTCACGGTGTACACGACAAGACCAATCGCGCAGAAACAGACCAGTTCTTAATCGCAGTTCATCAGGGGTCTGAGCTTTCAGATCCACTAAGAGATAACCATAAGGTAACTTTGTAGCATCCTCAAAAGCTTCCAAAAAGAACTTAACATGTCCCAGGTATGTTTGACAGGCCAAGGTAGTAATGTAAAATTTGTCACGGGGGATTTTAAAAAGAGAATTATAATTGGCAGTAAGATTAATCATCCCACTTTTCTTTCGCTGAAAGAATACATTTTGAACCAAGTAAATTATAGACAGATTCTGGTGATGAGTGTATTTCTGTGAAAGCCTTTTCTGTCTCCTGGCTTTCGCTAGCTGATTCCATCAGATCATCTATTATGACCAAATTTATTTTCTCAGGTGGGAGAAGTTTATTGTCACATAAAGACTTGGGGAGCCCCTAAATAAATTTTAACTGGTTAAATTTAACCGACAGCTCTCCATACATTTTCTGCCAGCAACTATAAAACCAAATTATACTTTGAAAAGGAAGAGACACGACATGATTTGAGTATTCCAGCAATTTTTTTACATAATAGGATTTACCGGAACAGGACAGTCCTAAGATAATATTATAGAAGGAATGTTGAAGTCCAATATCAAAATCTCTTTTAGTATCCATATGACCATGTAGTATGATCTTTGAGGAGAACCCTCTTGTTATACACTGCTCTGAATTTCTTTCTGAGTGGTCTGTTTTCTAAAGTGAATTGTTTTTTATTTCTGTGGATCTGATTACCGTAAACCAATTATTCTTTAGAAGCTTCATGAGATGTCACATAATTCTGAACTAGATTGGTTAATGACTTGATATTTATAATTTTACCCATTTCATGGTTAATGGTAATGCCTTTCACCTTTATATATGATTTGCCTTGAGCTGTTTTATACCCATAAGCCTTTGGACCTCCTGCAACAAATTCTGTATTATAATCGCCAGGATGTAACTTACTAGTGAGCTCTACTAAACAGTCACCCAGAGGAGGACTGAACTGGTCAGGCTGAGAAGTAAAAATAACCGAGATGGTGTGGTAGTATGACACCCTTTCCCTCAACCTGTCCAGCACCTCTACAACTCTAACTGCATAGGCAGTTGTGAAAGCAGTAATAATAACCTTAACGGTAAAAGGTAGGATGTTCTTTTCATTAGCATACTTCCACTGTATTTGAGCAATGTCATCGCCAATAAATTCAAAATAAGAAACAATGTACTGTTTGGAGAAAATATATTGAAAGAATTATTCTCCATCCTTGACTAAGCTAGTGGTGAGATGGAGAGGCTTCAGCTCAAATTTAACCCAAAGAGAAATTAAAAACAACTTTGAAATGTGTCTCTTAGCCAGATTTATGGCAATGTTATTGCAATCCAATTAGACACCTTCCTTCTGATAATATTCATTGATATACTGATCTTGGGAAGCTTCATCTGTACACCAGGGAGGATAACCCAAAGCCTCCTGTTTACCTTTTAGAAGAAGTTTGATATAGCATAAGAACAGTTCAGAGGTACATTTGGATAATGCCAAATTTCATGAACGTTTAATACATTATAACCTTTAATAAGGGCCTTTGCTATTTTCACACTACACCAAGTCACTGTTAAAGCTCTCTGACACTTTGTGTGATAACAATCCACAGTCTGAGCTTCTGTCTCGGCACAGGTGCAACAGAGGGTGAACAGTAATTTCCCATATGTTATAGTAATTTCCCATATATTATATTATTATAGGGCCATATATGAGACTGGAAGATTTTAAAATCGGAACACCATCAAAGTTTTATGTCAAAGATAGTGCACTTCTACTACTGAGTGTACCTTCCTTTCTTCCTCTCTTGTGAACCTGTAATTTATTTTCTCACTTATGTCTTCAGGTGTAGCATACAGTATATTTCAGCTGTGAGGCAAAAGTTAAGTAAACGAAAAAGTTTCCCTTTATTATACTGCCTTGTTCTGACAGCTGTTACAATGTAAATAAAGTTGTTTCACAGTCTGTAGAGATTTAAAAATAAATAATTTGGTAATAGCACTACTTGTACAGGATAGTGCACATTAATTAGAAAGAGTAAATCTGATAAAGCATGAGCAAGCAGAAAACTGCGTCCAAGTGTTTTTTTTTTTTTTTTTGCTTCCATCAAATAATTCTCAATCACTGTCAGTCATTTTTTTGTCTTTAGAACATTGTATTTATGCATAGTCCTACCCATTATACAGACACCAAATTGACTGTTGTTACCCTTCAAGTATAACGGTTCACTACTCTCATCATTCAATTCACTGGAGCAGTCCATGTCTTCTGTATTTTCCAAATCAACTGATTGATTTTCTGTATATGATTGTCTCTCAAATTCGGTTTCAGAAGTTGCTGGATAACATTCTGGAATTTCCCTTTTTGTTTCAGTTCTTGAAGATTCAATCCTTGCAGCCCCTTCCTCGGTTTTCAATATGGTAAACTAATTATGGCCACAATAAATAATGTCTGTGATTATTTAACAAACAAAACTATACTAAATACAATACATAGTGTCCATGACACATTTAACCATTTTACTGTCAAAAAAATTACTTTAATCTGGCTTTCTTTTTTTTTTTATCAAATGAGATATTTTTAGATATAAATGTAAAATTAAGAAAAATACATAAATGCAAACAAATCATGAGACTTAGTTTTTCAGTGTGCGGCTGGATCAGCTACCTTGTGTATCTGTCAGTCTCATACACAGTAACATCTAACATAAAATCAGTTAAAAACATTGAAATATTGTGAGGGATCATCTGAATCCATTATGTATGCCAATGGATGGTTCAGCCCTTATCAAGCCATGCAGATTTAGAAATGAAGTTATAGTTTTTTGTTCTTAGCACTCATACTTGTGCTGTTCCTATACTTCACTAGAAATTGAATCAATGGCAAACACACACACAGATCTAATGACACAGCTTTGCTAGGAGGAGTAGCCTCAAGGAATATCGTGTAAGTGGTGTCTATGTTATCAGTCTTATTAGTTGCTGTTGCAACAGATTTACACATTTACTTATCCTTAGTTGAAATGTTAGTTATGAAAATATCAGCTTCAACTGACCTGACTGGCGTCCCATCATTTCTTAGGATCAGTTGTCATACCTTGTACGACCACAATAAGCACCGTGACATATCCATAGTGCCAACAGCTCAAGGTACTGCAATAAAACTATTTTTTTCCTTTTTAGCATCTTAGAAATCTGTGATGTACACAATTCACTTTACCAACTTTTTTTTTTACACTGGAGCCCCATTTGCATGCTTTGTCTGTTCAGGTTGGAATTCCGGTATGTAAGATTGTGTGGCTTCCTGTCCAGGGTGGGTTACCATAGCATGAGCGTTTGCATGTCTCTCAGCAGTGTGCGTACGTGTGCGCATCTGTGATTGTGGCAACATTTTAGGTGATATTAGCGTTGGATAAGAATCAAATAGAGCAATTATAATAGATTGGTCAACTACCTCATGCTGTTAAGGATGTTGTTATGGTTGGTGTAGTGTTTTCCACATGTTCATCTGTATTACTCTCTTGTAAAGGACATAGATTGCACTACATGAGCGCTAGTGCACCCCAGCTGGTGCGGATTCTCACATCACGCAAAGGTGTTAACATATTCAAGTGGTGAAGTTTATTCTACAGAAAATAGTTCTCTTTTATTGTTATTTATTCATCAGAGCTTGACAGAAATCTGAAGGGATTTTCACCCATGTTGTGCTCCAGGCCAAAAATGCCTAAGAATTGACTGGGAAAAAGAAACTGCATCGTTCCATCTTCATCATTCCTTTCAAGACCAGGACCTTCTACCTTAAGTTTTAAAAAGGTACACCCCAAGTTTAATGAGCTGATAGGAAAATGGGTGCAATTTTCAGTCAAACAATATAGGTATATATACAATTTTTGAGTGTTTTTCTTGAAAATGCTGTTTGCTCATAGGATGCTGTAGTGTCTAACCATTTGTTAAGCTTTATTCCATATCTTTATTTACTTAATCAGGCGCTCACCATAGAAGGTCTGAGAAAAAGATACAATACTTGAAAAAGTAGTTACCAATCAGTTTTAATCTAACCTTACACATCACAATTTATTTGAGAAATTCCAGTCTGGTTTCTGTACTGGTCATAGTACAGAAACAGCACTAGCACATAATACGTAACAGTATTTTGTCATTAGCTTTAGTGAATCAGGCCACAGTCTAGGTGTTATTTTTGACAGTAGCATGTCGTTTAAAGGACAAATTACAAAACCTTTCTTAACTTGTTTTTTCCATCTTAAAAATGTTGGACAATGAATGCATTTTCTAAAGATGCTGCACACTAAGAAATTAATTCATGCATTTATTATTGTAGGATTGACTACTCCAATGCATTTTTTCTGGAGGTTGTTTATATAGCTTTCAGCTAATTCAAAATGCTGCTGCAAGAATTATAACAAGAACAAGAAAGTACAAACCCATAACACCAGTTCTTAAGGCCTTAAAATTCTTCCCAGTTAAGATTTCAAAATCCTCTAAATATAAACAGCCAAGGCCCTACTTATCTGAACTTATCATTATTTGTAAACCTGAGCTCAAGGTAATTATAGTTTTGCCTTTTTATATTAGTTTTTATTTCTATATTATTTCTGATCTTATTTGGAAATTCAGTTTTAGTTTTAATTTAATTTTTATTTCACAAAGACATTTCCATTTTATTTATATATACTGTATATACTGTGTATATATATATATATATATATATATATAAGTTTCAGCTTTAGTAATTATGGTATGGTTAAAGAGCTACTATGGAGTTTAGTTTTTGTCTCATAATCAGACAAAACTGTACATTTAACGGCCTTGGATATGAGTTTAATGTTAGTAGAAGGTTACTCCACTACATGGTTTACTATCTGTTTTCTTTTTGTCTAATAAAACAAACATAATCAAAACCAGATACTGAACATGAACAATTTTATAATTTTACAATTCTTAAACTATTTTATATGTCATTTGTGCTGAACAAATGTGCGCTGACTGTGGGCACTTTTCATCTTTTCCTTTTCTTGCCCAGAATGGGGCAATTTGTGGTGAAATTTAGGTGAATTTTAAGGTTTGAGAGATTTTTTTTTCTAAATGAACTACAGTACATAACATATCCTGCTCCAAAACAATATGTTTACAATTAATGCCTTCAATATTGTACTAAAAAATCCCCCATACTGGGCTTTACTTTCTACCAGCCATATTGATCTGTGATTCCATCTCAAGCATATACAATTTATAGACAGAATTTTGCCACCTGCAGGCCCAAAAAGACTAAAAAATCAGAAAATAGATTCTACAATGTTCTGATAGATATGATCATGAAAATATTAGGGGCTTAGGAAAAACAGGGCTCGAATCAGTGTGCAGACCTCACCTAGCTGTACTGAAGGAAACAAAAAAAAAAGAAGCATGTATTGTCAAGGTTAGTGGTAGTGAGACTTGATTAAGAACAGGTAATAGGTGTATGGACAGCCACAAAATGACAGAAACAGCATCTGATATTAGGAGCAGTATATACATTTTCTAAATTTGCTTATCCAGAGCAGAAATGCAGGAAACTTTGAGCCTATTCCAGCACCTTTGGATGCAAGGCAGGAAAAATCCCTGGACAGGGTGCCAGCCTATTGCAACAATACTATATATATATATATGCAATATGCACATGGCTGATGTTAATAACAAAAAGAGTATGATATTTCAGCTATCTATTTGAGATAGAGAGAGAGAAAGACTGAGAAGACAGAGACAAATATTTTAAAACATGATTCTGCCACTGGATTGTTTTCATAATATCACATATTTTGAGCTGTGAATGTAAAACTAAAAAAGATAAATTAATAAATAAAGAATAAATACAAAAACACATTAGTAGTTTTAGTTTTTCACCAGTTGGCAGACTCTTCACCTACCTACCTGTAGTTCAGTAGACACATTGGCAACTCAGGAAATTTACAAGGTTTGCATCGCTTCGTTGTGAAATGATCTCTTTAAAGCAAAAGTGATTGGTCAGTGACAATACGCTGATCTTGTATGTTGACTGTCAGTGCATCAGTGAAGTTTTATTTTCAAAAAGGATTTCTCCTGTGGAAAGTGGCAGGTGAATTATTGTCAACAAAAGGCAGACTCCTGAGAAATAAACTGAAATGTTAACTCTCTTGTGATTTTTCTGTCCATATTGTAAAGATTTTGTTGACCAGTACATTCTGACTTCAGGCATTTGAATTACATCTTGATATACAGTAAAAGAAGTGCAAAGAAATGTGGCAACTCATCATAACAGACATCAGACTCATGCATCCTGCAGTGTGGCATAGTGTGAGTTGCTGTGTTAATTGCTGCGTACATACTGTATCTTGGGCTGAGTCACAATTAGAGTGAACAAGCCATCATTTATGAACAGACTGAATTTCTGTAAGGGGTATCAGCATCTAATATTTCTCTCTTGAGCCCCAGAGTTTCAGTGAATGTCAGCTTTGAAAGTTCCCGAACACATTCAAAGCAAAATCATCACTTTGGTATGCTTCACTAATACTCGAACCTTAATCTATCATGATGTCATTATCAACTCCTGAAGAACTGTCATTATTATCACATAGTAAAACGCTTTCTTTGTCACACACTTTATGCACCCATATTCAGCATGCTCTGTCACCACAAATGCTGTGTCGACACCTGTCCTCCGTCACCAGCTGCTCTTCACTGAATGAATATATGCAGGCGGCTCGTGGTGGATTATTTTCTGATTTAGAGTTAAATGATACAAGGGTTAAACATTAATGCCAGGAATATTTATTCAAAAATCAAATGTGAAATTCTTATGAATATATTTTGATTAACTTCGGGACCACTGCAGCCCAGGTTAGCCCTTCTGTAAGTCTTGTTGTTACGAAAACTAAAAATATATTTAGTAAATGATCATTTTATTTCAGTTAGTCTTTTCAGCTACTTTAATAGTTTCATTTAGTTTTAGTTTTTCATTTTGGTTTTCTTAACTATTTTATTTCAATTTAAGAAAATGTTTTTTTATTCATAGTTTCAGTTTTGATTTTAGTTTTCATTAACTATAGTAACCATGCTGAGCTCACACTAAGATCTCAGCCTGCAAATGATTCCAAGGATTAACAAAATAACAGTGGGAGGACAAGCTTCTAGTCACAGGGCCCCAAAGTTGGTAGAATAGTTTGCATACTACTATAAGAGATGGCCCTTTCAGGCTCGACTTTTAAATCCAGGCTGAAGACTCACCACTTCAGTTTAGCATATCCTGACTAGATCTGCTGATTAGCTGTGCATACTACATCTCTGTTATTAGTCATTAGTACTAAAATATAAGGAATACAATATTTACAAACTGTTACTAGCCCTTCCCTATTCTGTTTCTCTTCTTAGTATCCCTGAGTGGCACCTGCTGCCACCGCTCTATTGCCTGCCTACGGAAAAGTCATATTACATGAGAGAGCACTGGAATCATCAGTAGAAGGGTCATTTCATCAGATTAGCCGGCCCACCACTGACTGAGCTCTGGAATGGCCAGTAAGGATGAGGCAGCTATTTTGTCAAGGTCTCCAGGACTCTGACTGTGTCTGGCTTCTTTCTGACTCCTTTTCTACAATCTGACCATGGTTCTACAATTGAATGATGGACAGATATTGTTTACATTTATGTTAATTAGCTTCTACTTTCTTTTTGATGTATTTTAACAAATGTGTATCAATATATATTATACTATTTTATACTTTTTTTTACTGTTGTACTGTATTTCTAAGGAAGCAATGATAGATTGGACATCTACCTCTGTAAAGAGGATTACTTGTATTCTGTTTTGTGTGTTGTATTTACCCAGTTTTTTTAAACCCATTGCATGTCTGGCATGTCTGGAATGCGATTCTCTCGCTGAATTATTCTTCCATTGCCCGTCCATTTTTTTATCCTACAAGGTTTTTTCTTTTGGGTGTTTTTTCTTGACTTCTTAGAGAGTCAAGGCTAGGGTGTTGTCAAAAAACAGGGCCTGTTAAACCCCATTGAGGCATTTCTTGTTGTGATATTGGGCTCTACAAGAAATAAATAGTTGCTTTTGAAAATTGTTGAATCTTTATTAGAAAAAGCTTATAAAAAACATTCAGGAAGGATGAAATGACAATTAAATGCAGGGGGCAAGCGACCCCAAATAAACTGCCGTTCCAGGAAGGTGGGTTGGAGGAGAAAAATCTGAGAAAGCTATTAAAAAAAGATTGCTGGTTTCTTGGAAGAGACCGATTAAATGTTATGCTTTACATGATGGCACACAGGAGTAACTATCCATCCATCCATTATCCAATCCGCTATATCCTAACTACAGCGTCACGGGGGTCTGCTGGAGCCAATCCCAGCCAACACAGGGCGCAAGGCAGGAAACAAACCCTGGGCAGGACGCCAGCCCACCGCAGGGCGCGCACACACACACACACACCCCAAGCACACACTAGGGACAATTTAGAATCGCCAATGCACCTAACCTGCATGTCTTTGGACTGTGGGAGGAAACCAGAGCTAGGAGTAACTACCTGTGAATAATTCACCTCCGGTTGCTGATCAAATGGAAGTAGTGGTGGGTAAAAATGCAGGTAGGTAAACAGCTGGGAAGCACTTAACATATCCTTCCCATCAAGGTGGTAATACTGGTGAGGCATTTTTTGAAATGGTTAATAGGTAAGAGAGAATAGTAAGGCATTTTAGGGTTGTAGAATACAACACAGAACTTAGGTTTGTGAATTTGGATTGGTAGTAGTCCTATAATCAAGTCCTAGAAATTGTGCATCACAGCATCCAACAAACTTTAGATGAAATTCTCCCCAGTGTCGCCCCAAATGATTTTGCTCAGTTTAGACTAACTTCTGGGGAGTTAAATAATCCTCTCTATTCCTTACACCATCACCCATCTGATTTAAACATCTCCAGTTTTCTGGACGCAGAGTTAGGCTTACTTCAGAGTTGGACAGAAATTTTAACAGAAAACATTCTCCATCTCATGATTACTGTGGTTTATAATATACAATGGAGTGCCTGTAATAAAAAAAA
Source organism: Erpetoichthys calabaricus (assembly GCF_900747795.2). NCBI lineage: Eukaryota > Metazoa > Chordata > Cladistia > Polypteriformes > Polypteridae > Erpetoichthys > Erpetoichthys calabaricus. The sequence continues at coordinate 117,250,607 of NC_041401.2, forward strand.
TGTATTCATTTAGATCCTGACCAACAAGAAAGTAAACAATAACATGTGGCACTTGGTTTTTCTGAACAAAAAAATTTAGTCTGTCAGATGTAAGAAAGTTTGAGGATCATTGAGGGGTAAATATAAACATTCTCTACATTGCAAAATGGTAAACGGAATATTTTACCACTGGTCATCCTGACCTGGTGCTAAAATTATTTTTTTATTTTTAAATAGGAAACAGTTTTTGGATGTACCCTACTTTTGTGTGTTTTCCCACTCCGCCAACATGCGGATAAAACACAATTTCTGCTCTTAGGTGTGTAATGCTTGTCGATAAGATACTTGCCAGTTAGGCAGGTGCCTGGTTTGTAAAATAATTAACTGATCTAAAATGTATTTACAGCGTACTCAAGAAAAAGCTTTTGTAACCTGGGTAGATTTTGGACAATTGCAGAATGTAAATTGTTTCAGTAAATTTAATTCAATAACAGAATTAAATGGGTAGAGGAGTAGTAAACATGAACAGTGCTGGGATATAAAGCCTAGTTTGATATCTACTAGTGCCCATTGATTGGTCTATTCACAGGCTGTGTAGGATAGTTACAGGGACGAAACTGTAGGAATAAAGATTGAAAATAAAAGACACAAACAGGAAAAGCACCAGCAAAATGCTGAAGGTCCACAAAAGAAAACCAATGGTATAGACGATTCAGGATAACGAAAGTGAGTGTTGATCACAGCAAAGTACACTCTCATAGAGAGGGTGATTCAGAAATGAAAAGGAGAGTTCCACAGTGGGTCCAGAAAAGACCTGAGTGACGAGAAGATACGGCATGCAACATTTCGGAGAGCTGAACACATGGGAAATGAGAGGTCACGAGTTCAACTCTGGCAAACCGCAGGCAAGTTGCCATTTTCCTGATGAGGTGAGATGAGAAGTCAAGAGGATATACACGTGGTGAAACGGAGAAGCTGATTCAATAAAGGTCTGTGTTTTTTTTTCTTTTGATTATTAATTGACTCAGGGTAAAACCTCAAGTGAAGAGGCCAGTTCTGTTTTTGTTAGTTTGGCCACCACGCACTCAAGGTACGGTTTGGGGCCCCGAACGGAGTGTGAATAATTGTTCCTGAATAGTATAATTAATAGGAGGTGAATTCACCAGTAGCAATTAGGAGGATATTGTATATATTGTAAATTGTTCCTTTTGTTACTGGGTTTTATTTCATGCAGTATTTAATTGCATTTTGTAACATTTGGGTGTTTAAAAGTTAAAAGTATTTTTGGTCAACTTGGAGTAAATTGTGAATTTGTCAAATGGTCAAAGTAGGTAAGAAGAGGAAAGTAAATGTGATAGATATTTTTTAAATGTGAATATTGGAGGTGGCGACACCATATTAAAAAACTCAGGGGTCTGCACACTGAGTAAAAGGAAGAAAGGGGTGTAGGGGTTATACATGAAGGCACAGCTGGGATTTTGAGTAAAGGTTAATCTTTGATATCTGTGGGTTCATTTGAGATTTTTTTATTTGAAGCATATATTCAGTGATATTGTGAAATTTGTAATTTGTGTAATTTCTTTCAAATTGTACATTTTGTACGGTGTAATTGTTGGTCTAATACATTGCCAGCTGAAACACTTGATTACTTTTATGTAAGCATGGCTGATGCAGTAGCAAGTAATTTCTCCTCAGTTGACTTGCGCAACTGGTGCAGAAGAAAAGGTAAAGACTCCACTCATGTGGTAATGTTAATTGGTGTGAGAGAGGACTCAGAGTTAGCCCACATCAAGGAAGTCTTACATAGTATTAAAGGTTTATTACGTGTCAGAGTGAGGGGCAAAATGTACAGTCCTCAATACATAAGTTTAAAAGTGCTTTGTGAATGCTGATGCAAGGTTGATCCAGCAGCTGTTTCACCTATGTGTTACCTAAGGCTGGGGAGAGTGCTTGTAAACTGGTGACTCCTTTTAGAGTGGGTGGTAGCCCTCAAAGATTTGATGAAAAATTAGAAACATTGCTTAAAGAGAATGGGCTGACTATGGATGATGCGCATGCGTAATACATCCAGTCAAAGTAACCCTGAGAGTCTATTATCTGTGCTGTTGGGGAGCTGATAGGAAAGATCATCAGAACTTCGAATGAACATAATGCCTATAGGTGTTAAAGCGTTTTTTTCTGGTGCGAGTCCCACACCTGCAGGTGAAAAAAATTTACATGTTTGTATAGTTCAAGCAAGGGTTATATGTTGGAGGAGTGTGACTGCTTCTAAAAAGAGAAGTGGAGGAGATTAATTGAAAGTATTAAAGGACCAGCTTTGTAAGTCATTAGGGCAATAAGAGGCTTGTCCTGCAAAGTATATAGAAGCAACATAAAACATATTTGGGTCAATTGAGTTATGGGAGGATTTATAAACTGCTCAAAAAAATAAAGGAACACTTTTTAATCAGTGTATAGCATCAAGTCAATGAAACTTCTGGGATATTGATCTGGTCAGTTTAGTAGCAGAGGGGGTTGTTAATCAGTTTCAGCTGCTTTGGTGTTAATGAAATTAATAACAGGTGCACTAGAGGGGCAACAATGAGACAACCCCCAAAACAGGAATGGTTTAACAGGTGGAGGTCACCAACACATTTCCTTCCTTATCTTTTCGGACTGTTTTTTAACAAGTTTTACATTAGGCCATGGTCAGTGTCACTACTGGTAGCATGAGGCGATACCTCATGAGACCCTACAGAGGTTGTACAGGTAGTCCAACTTCTCCAGGATGGCACATCAATACGTGCCACTGCCAGAAGGTTTTCTGTGTCTCCCAGCACAGTCTCAAGGGCATGGAAGTGATTCCAGGAGACAGGCAGTTACTCTAGGAGAGATGGACAGGGCAGTAGAAGGTCCTTAACCCATCAGCAAAACTGTTATGTCCTCCTTTGGGCAAGGAGGAACAAGATGAGCACTGCCAGAGCCCTATAAAATGACCTCCAGCAGGCCACTGGTGTGAATGTCTCTGATCAAACAATCAGAAAAGGCTTTATGAGGGTGGCCAGAGGGCCTGATGTCCTCTAATGCGCCCTGAGCTCACTGCCTGGCACCGTGGAGCTCAATTGCCATTTGCCATAGAATACCAGAATTGGCAGGTCCACCACTTGCACCCTGTGCTTTTCACAGATGAGAGCAGGTTCACCATGAGCGTATGTGACAGACGTGAAAGGGTCTGGAGAAGCCTTGGAGAATGTTATGGTGCCTGTAACATCGTTCAGCATGACCGGTTTGGTGGTGGGTCAGTGATGGTCTGGGGAGGCATATCCATGGAGGGATGCACAGACCTCTACAGGCTAGACAACTGCACCTTGACTGCCATTAGGTATCGGGATGAAATCCTTGGACTCATTGTCAGACCCTATGCTGGGGCAGTGGATCCTGGGTTCCTCCTGGTGCACGACAATGCCCGGCAAGATTATGCAGGCAGTTCCTGGACGGTGAAGGAATTGATACCAGTGACTGGCCCCCACGCTTACCTGACTTAAATCCAATAGAACACCTCTGGGACATTATGTTTCGGTCCATCTGATGCCACCAGGTTGCACCTCAGACTGTCCAGGAGCTCAATGATGCCCTGGTCCAGATCTGGGAGGAGATCCCCCAGGATACTATCCGTCATCTCATTAGGAGCATGCCCCGACATTGTCAGGCATGAATACAAGCACGTGGGGCCATGCAAACTGCTGCGTACAATTTTGAGTTGCTGCAATGAAATTTCGGCCTAATGGTCTAGCCTGCTGCATCATTTTTTTCACTTTGATTTTCAGGGTGTCTTTGAATTCTGCCCTCTGTAGGTTGATCACTTTCATTTCCATCAAATGATGTGGCATCCTTTCATTCTTAACACATTACCCAGTTCATATCAGTATAGATATCCAGCAGGATTTTTTTCCCATTGAGATCTGATGTGTTTTCAAAGTGTTCCTTTAATTTTTTTGAGCAGTTTATATTACATTGCATTTAGTTTGCTTCACCACCAACAAGGGGATCAATTGTCTGCATTTTAGGAGGTTAGAGAAGTTGCTTGCTACATTAGTGTGGAAGGGAGACCTTTCAGCCAGTCTAGCATATAGGGCACAAGTGGAGCAGTTATTAAAAGGGGTATGATGATGCAGGTTCTGCTTCATGCTACCATCTGGCTTTCCGGGAGCTCTCTAACCCAACACCGCCGGTAATGTCACCGGATGAGCTGATCAGTGAAGACATCAACAAAGCAAAGGGGATGGCGCAAAAAGTGCAAAGCGTTTTTGTTAAAAACAGTCAAAACAAAGTTTTCAAATAAATAGTGCAGTGTTGCAAATAAATAATATAATCCACTAAAACCAATGAAAGGGTGGGGGTTAAAAACACAATAAATAAATCCTTTAAAACAACAAGGTTAAACCAATGGCTGGAAACAGTCTTTTAAAACAAAGCCCGGTGCCCTCTTGTACTGGTGACTCCCCTGATTCTCCCATCCAGGTTATGTACCAGGGGAGTCACCCTACCTGCAGCTGACCTTCACTCTGGTGGCTCCTGATCCCAGGCTTCATTCAGCCCCTGCCAGACTGAGGCCAACTGCCAGGATGCTCACGCTGGGGATCCACTCCAGAACTCCAGCTCCCACTGCCTTCTTCCTTAACCTCCGTTCGTTTTGCTTCTTTCATTTTCCTTCCCTTTTCTGCCTTGCACTTCTACTGTATATTACAGGGACGTGGATCAGGTGTGGCGATTAGCAGCTCGCACCATCAATTATGGATGTGGACGACTCCTCACCTGAGCACTTAAGCAAGGACCGTCTGCATCATGAAGCTCCCGGGAACTGCTCCAGCCACACTACCACGCCCCCTCTTTAAGCCGGCAATCTATTTAAAACTGGCCTTTTGAGATGAGCTGTGAACCTTCTACACCACAAGGGGCTACTGAGTCTGAACTCCTGCTGCTACATCTACTTAGGGAGAGAAAAGACAATACCCCATCATTTCTGAATCTGCTCACAGAAATTCATGAGGAGGAGGAATGGGAGGACAACAGTCCAGTATATGCAGAAAGCGACCCAAATTCACTCAGATCGTGTGCAGGAACAGGCTAAACTTCAGTCATTTGACATGAACAGTTTAAAAGCTGAAATTACTGATTTGAAAGTACAAGTAGAAAAGACTCCTAGCACAGTCCCAGGCTGAAAGTGTCCCTGCAGAGACCAAAAAGACTTAGAACTTTAGACTTAAGAGACACTGCATTGCAAGCATTACAGAAACAAGGGAAGAATTTGCAAAAAGAGTTAAAAGTACTGGCAGTATAACCCCTACAGAGTCCCATAAAAGAGTTCAAAGGACATTTTGTGAAATCCAGAGAAATGGATAGGGAGGTTGGTAATGATGAGTTTCCAACCATAAAGAAGAATGAAGATTACTTTTGTTAAAAGTTCAGAGATGATGGTCACATATTCAATAGATGTAAAAATGCTGAAAATTATACAATAGTGATAACAAAAAGTTCTTATATGCAATGTGGAGATTAAAGGACCATGTCCAAGGAGCTGTGGATAAAAAGGACGAACCATGTTATTTTGTTAACACTAAAATTACCAAAGCCTATGAAAAAACTCACAATCCCGGCCCACCTTAACACTAGAATTCCTCTTTAGAATTCTCTCCAGCATCTTTTGTATTGTAAAAGAGTTGATCAGCACAAGCAGCAAGCAGCCTGCTATCCCATCCCCCAGCCCACCGCTGCAGCTTAATTTGCAAAAAAGGTTCTCAGTGCTCAGTGTTTATCTTGGAGTGAAGTGGAGTTGTAGAGGGTAAATAATATTATGTCATTTGGGATATATGCATTTCATGTATGTTCCGTGTCTACAATGATCTATGTAAACACAGAAACGTTTTTCATGTTTTAGTAGTAATTGACAAAATGTAGACATGAAGTGTATAATGTGTGAAGACTGAAGTCCAAATATCAATAAACACTTTCACAAAAGGTACAAGTATAACAAAACAAGAATATAACCGAAGAAAAAGAAGTTGCCTTATAGGGTAAGTCAATGATATGATTGCTTGGGTGGTGCAGCCGTAACAGTTACTGACACATAATCAAGAAGTTGCCAGTTCAATTCCCAGGTCCACCAGTTACCATTTTGAGTAGTGAGTTGCTATTTGTATTTCTATTATATAATAAAAACATACATTTGATTTGAAATTGTAACAGCCAGTGTAAATTAATGGTACAGTAGAGTCTCGTTTTTACTACCTTTGCTTATCCGACATTCCGTATTATCCAACGTACCACGCATCAAGTCTATTTTTTGTTGCTCCCGAATCTACTGCAGCTAATTACAGTGGAACCTCGGTTTGCGAGCATAATTCGTTCCAGAAACGTGCTCGCAGTCCAAAGTACAGGTATATCAAAGCGAATTTCCCCATAAGAAATAATGGAAACTCAAATGATTCATTCCACGACCAAAAACTATTCATATAAAAATGATTAATACAAAATATAAAGTAAAAATACATAAAACAAATTAACCTGCACTTTACTTTTGAAAAGAATCATGGCTGTGTGTGTGAGTTTCTAAACTCTTGTGGGATTCCACCCAACGGGACGACACGTGGAAGAGTGTCCCAAAGCAATAATTATTGCAGTCTCCTAGCGCTGTAGCAGTTCGCCGTAAAAGTGAATCCGAAAAGATCGTGGACATGCTACAGTATAAGCGCCTGCCGTCGATGGGTGATACAAGGAACAAGGAACATTATAAATGCGTAGGGCGAAGTATTACTTGGCCACGGCCCTGCCTGACTGCTGTGTCTGTGTATAGAAGAGTGGCAGATCCCGCTACAATAAATAACCGTGATGTTGCTGTTTCAAACTGAATAAAGCTGGTGTTGCTAAAGTACTGAGACGCAGCTTTGTGTTTTCGGGTGCAAGACGGGGACTCGCACACCACAGCATGCACGTCACAGCACAAACACACACACACGCAGTCACAATGCTGTAGTAAACAGTATATGCTTGTACGGATGTTGACTATATGAGTGACGGAGTTAAGGCTCTAGAAACTACAATTAAATATATTGAGCAACAAGAAGAAGCTACAGGAATCGACATTATGATGCTGCAAAGATGGTGAGACTTGGAAGCGAAGAAACCGCACTCGTCAAGAAAGCAGACTACGATCAAAAATGTCTTTAAATCATCAAAGGACTGAACTTTTTAAGTACAGTACATACTGTATTTAACTTCAGACAATTCTGTAACTGTAAGTTCATTTTTTCAGTAAATTTTTTCTGTTATTTTGTTGTAAAACATGATTATTAGGTTTGTAATGTGTAAAATTATAACATAGTTTCACATTTAATAGGCTTTTTCTTAACACCTCCCATTAATCCGACATTTTCACTTATCCGACGGATAAGCGAGACTCTACTGTACTTATAAAAGTTAGTGTTTTTTTTCACTTTTATTCTCACAATACAACTCCCACCCCCACCACCACAGATCTATTTGAAACTGGGAATAACTGTGTATGTGAGTGGTGTTTTGAGACAATGGAACTGGAAATTCTCTGATCTGGAGGGATAAAAGATGACATTGTCACTTGAATTTTTATTCAGTTTTATTGAGTGTCCCTGCTCATTCTTAATTAGTATGCAGCTTATGGTTCATGATGTTAAAGCCACACTAACAAAAAAAACAGAGACATAGGTATATACGATATTTGGAATAATTCATTTTATGACCTGTATAGTACATTTCAGAAAATATTGTGGCACTGATGCAACATTATTCATATTATTCATATTCATTCACATACCTTCATGCGGTTGTAATCAGTGACTGCATTTTTTTTTTTTCCGATCTTGCCCAATCTCCACATTTTGGTACATGGTGGTGTTTCTTTTGTACTCCAGGACATGCTGAGGAAATAACAGTACAGATAGGATCAGTTCCGTGCTATATACTGTACAATCATCAAATTCAAATTTTAACAGTTCCCACACACCCAAGGACTGTCCTTCCTACATTTACGGCATGTGTGCCTGTTGCAATGTACACACCTCTCTCTATGCTGTAGTTCCAATTACGTACATTGAAGGGTCACCTGACACTGACTTTGCTTTCTTGAGGGAAATGGCGGTCTTGGAACAGAAGCTTGTCGATGTTGCATCCTCTTTTCTTTTTCCATCGCCTTTTCATGTAAGTACCCATGATGAAGCTCCTCTGAAAGGTGAGCCAAGAACACTCTTCTTTTCTCAATGGACCCCGTGTATGCCTTGTACAATACATGTACGTTTATTGCCACCAGGTTAAGCATGTTATAGAACACAGCAACCAGCCACCTGCGTGTTCCTGTTCACACTGAATGAACTCACACGTTCTGGTGCATGACGTCAATGCAGCACTGGGGAAAAAAGAAAGAGACAAATATATTGGACATTTTGAAAAATCATTTTATGACCTGAATTGTACTAATCAGAAAACATCATCGCACTAATGCAATATTATTTGAAAACTAACAGTGTCAGATCGGGTGTAAATTTATGGTACATGTAAAAGTTAGCTTTTTTTCAGTTTTATTCTCTCAGTCATGTTCACGCTCTCCCTCCCCCCTCCTGATCTGAAACTGTTAGTTTATCGATGTCCCGTGACCGCTATGAGACTGGACAAAGGCAGAACAGTAACAACAGACAGCTTCTTCATAGCACTTTTGCTGGGTAATAGACTGCTGCATTGCAACGCAACTCTGGGACCATAAGTAAAATGGGATTTCTACCTGCAGCTAAAGTCACTTTATCACGTGAGAAATTCACCACGCTAGTGTTTAGATCTGAAAGTTGTATTTACTTGTATTTAAATCCTCCCGGACTGACTAAATACAGCATATCTCGGATAGACACTGCCAGTGGAGCACTGTCTTAGACGTCCATCTCCCACAACAGACAAGACCAAGTCCTTATTCTTTTTAAATATTTAAAACTGGAAAATTCTTTTTGTATTTTCATCACAATATGTTGTAAGGTTTCTAAACTGTTTTGGGACTCCCCCTAATGGAACGACACACCAAAGAGCATCCTGAAGAGCGATCGCTGAGTCTGTGGAAGACAGCCTATCCGTTTCTGGGGCAACTGCAGGTTCCAAATGCTGTAGCGGCTTGTAGATAAAGCAAATCCAAGCCTACCGTGTTTGTGCTATAAGTGTCTGTCGTTGATGGGTGATGCAAGGAACATTATAAATGCAAGGAACAGTATTACTTGGCCACTAGCCTGGCCATGACCCTGTCTGATTGCTGTGTCTCTGCATAGGAGTGATAGATACCGCTCCAATAAATAACCGTGCTGTTCCTATTTCAAGCTGAATAAAGCTGGTTTTGCTAAAGTACTGAAACTCAACCTCGTGTTTTGGGGTGCAAGACAGGGACTCACATTTCACATGGTACCAGAAGTGGGATCCTTGCACCAATGGATCCCCAAGAAGTACAGCATACCCTGAAGCAAGATGAGGCCTTGGCATGGCCACGGCATGTGCTGCCGAAGATGGCTCCCTCAGACTACCCTGAGTGTTTCCTATTCTGCTTTGAAAGTATGGCAACATTGATGCACTGGGACAGGGGCGCCTGGGCAGCTATTTTGGCCCCATTTTTAACCAGTGAAGCCCTCCAAACCGTACAGAATCTTCCTCCTGAAAGGCTCAATGATTATGACTACCTGAAGCAACAGATCCTCCTCCGCATGGTTGTGAGCCCGGTGGTGAAGGGATATCAGTTTCAGGTGTGGCATATTGATCCGGATTGCACTGTACGAGGACAGATCCAGGGCTTAGTGGACCTGATTCAACGCTGGATCCGGGGAGACCTTTAAAGCCCATTGTGGAGAAACTTGCTATTGATGCAGTCTTGTCAGGGATAGATGAGAGCTTTTGTGAGAAAATGCTATGGAGTGACGTCTACTTGCTGCTGGATTTGACACGCAGACTAGAGGGTGCACAAGCCACTTGAAAACAATGGGGCTACCCAGGCTTGATTCCGATTTCGATCCAACCAGCACAGACCTTCAGGTTCGCTAGCACCACGGGTAGAAGACACCAGAGTGTGAACACCATAGTGCGAACTAAACACAGCTGCTTCTGCTGTGATCAACTAGGACATGGCTCAGGAGAGTCACCTCCCACATGCGTAAACAATAGCTATTTGTCAAATCCAGGTATGTGGCTTGAAAGTTTCCCCCAACATGTTAAAAGAGGATAATTTTAAGCTCTCTATTATGTTGGCTGGGTGGGAATTCTCAGCACTGTTGGACACTGTTGGTAGTGAATTCTGCGTAGTCCACTGTGACTCTGGCAGACCCCTTATAAGACCACAGACAAAGTAAACATCCACTGCGTTCATGGGGACATTAAAACATGCAAGACTATATTACTCCCTCGAAATTTAAAGGGAAGAACTTGAAAGTTTGGACTGCCATATCAGACACCTCACCCTGGCCACTCCTAATAGGAAAAAGTAATGCCCTCTTCCCCCGTAGTGGATAGAGAGGGGCTCACTGCAGACAATATCAGTCAAGGAGACGGGTTTGAAATTGAACCGGAGTTGTCAAGTGAGCTGGGGGACAAATTCTCAACTGAAGACCCAGGACAGCTGGCAAACATTTCCACGCCATCGCACGTACCAACAACATTCCCAAACCGGAAACTCAATACAGTAATCCCTCGCTACTTCACGGTTCACTTTTCGCGATGTAAAACAGGGGAAGGCAATGTCGGTCCTGGTGAGCCGCAGTGGCTACAGGTTTTCATTCAACCCAATTGCTTAATTAGAAACCAATCATTGCCAATCTCAGACCTTATTTAATTTTATGGCTTGTTAGTCTGTGCAATGTAAGGCTTTTTATATCGTAGATTTTTTTCCTTTCCAAGGATATCATCCAAATGATTTGAAGCCTAAAACAGATCATTTTCAGTCTGTCACATTTTTCTATTAAGTGTTTTATTAAATCAAACCGTGCATGATGAACACACACAGATGTAATTGGAAAAAAGCTAGCTGGAGAACTGCTGGCTGCTTTGTCTTTTACATCTTATTGCTAATAAGGAGCAATTAAAACACTGAATGCAGCAGTTTAAGATTGAAATAAGCAATTAAGGTTGGAGAACCTTAACAAGCGAGACCACTAAAATGAAGCATTAAAATGTCACTTAAGCAATATGTGCTTCATCAGCAATAATTGAGTTCTCGTTAAGGAACTGGGTTGGAACAAAAACCTGCACATACTGTGGCACTCCAGGACCGACGTTGCCTACCCCTGGTATGGGTGATGGATGTATCGAGCAGTTGGTAGTACCAAGTGAGCATAGGGAAAAGGTTTTAAAAATTGCTGTTAGTCACATTTTGGGGGGTCACCTCAGTGTGGAAAAGACAAAGGAACGTATTTCGAAACTCTTTTGTTGGGTGAATATGGGCCAGGACGTGGAGCAATTTTGTAAGGCCTGTCCCGACTGTCAAATAGTTTCTGCTCACAGAACCACCAGGGAACCCCTTGTACCAATGCCTATTTCAGATGTCCCCTTTGAGAGGGTGGAATTAGATTGTTGACCCGCTTCCCAGAAGTAAAAATGGCTTTCAGTATATGCTCATGTTAATAAATTACGCCACAAGATACCCAGAAGTAGCAGTGCTGCGACAGGTGGATTTAACTGACACTCAGAAAGCGGAATTGCTATTGCTGATTGAGGGGAATTCAGACGTCTTTTCGGGAATACCTGGCTGGACGACGATTGCATAACACAAGATCGCCCCCGTATCACCTACCAGAGGCAACAAGGAAAGTGATACACGAGGAATTTCAACAAATGCTCCAATTAGGCATTATTCAACCAAGCAAAAACAAATGGCAAAGTCCAATTGTACTTGCCTCAAACTCCGTCGGTTCAGTACTGAATTTATTTTAGACGTTTGAGTAAGATTTCCATGTTTGATACATACTCGATGCCACATGTGGACGAGCTGTTGGAAAACCTCGGACAGGCTTCATATATCTCCACCCTTGACCTCACAAAAGGTTATTAGCAGTTAGAGGAGTCTATTTGGAGGAGTCTAGTTGTGAGAAGACTGCGTTCACCACTTGGGTTGTTTGAATTTCCCTTTTGGTCTTCATGGTGACCCGCTGACATTTCAGCGAATGATGGACCAGATCCTGCATCCCCATTCCGCGTGCGCAGGTGCCTATCTTGACAATGTGGTCATTCTCAGTAATGACTGGGAATCTCATCTCGTCCGCCTTTGGGTGGTGCTTGACAGTTCACAGCTGGCGGGGTTGACGGCAAATCTTAAGATGTGCAAGCTTTTATCTGGGATATTCCATGGTGAAGGGTTTGCTCAAGCCTCAAATGGACAAGGTGGGGGAGGTGCTTGCATATCCCCATCCCAAAACACAGAGGCAGGTTCGTGCCTTCCTTGGGGTCGGTGGGTATTACAGGCGGTTCATTCCTAATTTTGCACATCGGGCCGCCCTTCACTGACTTCACAAAGGGCAGAAAGAATTGTAGTGTTGTCTTGACCAACGCCTGTGAGAGAGCTTTTGCAGACCTAAAAGCCGCTATATCATCATTCCCGGTTCTGCGCAATCCTGACTTTTTGAAGGAATTTATTCTGCAAACAGATACTAGCGATTTACCCTGGTGACTGACCACGCCCCACTACAGTGGCTGTATAAACAGAAGGATACGAATACCCAGCTCACTCAGTGGTCTATTAGTTTGCAAGATTTTGCTTTTGATGTTCACCATCGTCCCTGGACTGCAGACACCAAAGCTGACATTCTCTTCCGCCTAGCCAAGCCCAGTTTGGACGGTTGCTTTGCCCACACTGGTATGAACAAAGCTGAGGGGAGAGATGTAAGGTTTCTAAACTCTTTTGGGACTCCCCCCAATGGGATGACACACTGAAGAGCGTACTGAAGTGCAATTGCCATGTCTGCGGAAGACAGCCTATCCGTTGCCAGGGCAACCGCAGGCTCCTAGTGCTGTAGCAGCTCACACTGAAAGCAAATCTGAGCCGACTGTCTTCACGCTGTAAGTGCAGGGAACAGTATTACTTGGCCACTAACCTGGCCACGACTCTGCCTGATTACTGTTCCTGTTTCACGCTGAATAAAGCTAGTTTTGCTGGTTTTGCTAAAATACTTGTGTTTTGGGGTGCAAGACAGGGACTCACACGTCACAATGTCATGAGCCCTCGAAGGTTACCCAGTTGAGGTAAACTCCAGCCCAATGCTATCAGCATATTAAAAAAATCAAGCTCCAGTGTCTTGGATTTTGTGGACATGCATACATGCATGCTGGAATAACCTCTGGATTTTGTATGTATGTTAAAAGTATTCCAATTCCACCTTTACAAAATTACGTTAATTACCCTTAGCAATATCATAGGTGTCTGCATCTGTTCTCAGGTGTACTGGGACACTGAGCTGAAACCAAAGACCACCATATAAATTCAGACTGGTACCTGAACACTCTTTGTCTGTGTGTGTGTGCATCATACAGTATGACTGAAATTTCTGACCATGCATTTGTTGAAAAGTATTTCCATTAATTAGTGTTCTTCTCCTTTTGTTTAGCTTACAGACTATACCTATCATTTCCATATATTCTTATTTGCTGACACATACACATTTTTAGCACTCCCTGTTAATACTGCCATACTTCAGTTTTATGTGCACTGTTAGACTTAATCCCCTGCTAACCAGAGTCACAATAACAGATAAAGTTGGTTGCTCATTTGGTACTGGCAGGCTGTTTGTAAGTAAAGTAAACAAAACAACAAGTAGCAGATTTATTTCAAGGATAGATCTATACGAGGAAACAGGAAACTGAAGAAAGGCAGGAATTGTGGAATAAACGTTTCTCTGTTTTCAAAGAAGTAATTCACAGAATCAGAGAGAATAAAAGTGAAAAAGCTAACTTTTACAAGTAACCTAAATTTACCCTTGATCTGTTCATTTTCAGATAATATTGCATTAGTGTGATGATGTTTTCTGATCGGTACTATTCAGGTCATACAATGATTTCTTCTCAATGTCACATATATTTGTCGCTTTCTTTTTTTTTTCCAGGTGCAGCATGCAGCAGAAGACATGAGCTTATTCAGTGTGAGCAGAAACACGCAGGTGGTCGGTTGATTGTGCTATAACAAGCTTGACCTGGCGGTGATCAACGCACATGTACTGTGCAAGGCACGTACTGGGTCCACTGAGAAAAGAAGAGCGTTCATGTCTCACCTTGCAGAGGAACATTCTTTCCTCTGCATGTCCTGGAGTACAAAAGAAGCAGCATCATGCACCAAAATGTGGAGACTGGGCAAGATCGGAACAAAAAAAAAAAAAAACCACGCGGTCACTGATTTCAACTGCAAGATGGAATGTGAATGAATATGAATAATATGAATAATGTTGCATCCATGCCACAATGTTTTCTGAAATGTACTATACAGGTCAAAAAAGGAATAATTACAAATATCATATATTACCTGTGTCTGTTTTTTTGTCAGTGCGGCTTTGACATCATGGACCATAAGGCGTATACTAATTCAGCATAAGCAGGAACACTCAATAAAACTGAATAAAAAAAAAATAAGGCAGATTCACCAGCGTTTGTGTGTCAGCTGTTATCCATCCAGATCAGAGAATTTCCAGTTCGATTGTCTCAAAACACCACTCACAACTATAGTTATTCCCAGTTTCAAATAAAAACTAACAGCGTCTGATCCCGGGGGGGGGGGCGCGGTAGTATGCATCGTGATCGGGACTAAAAGTGAATAAAAGTGAGAAAAAGACGCTAACTTTTACAAGTACTATACATTTACACCGGCTGTTACAGACACAGATCAAATGTATGTGTTTATTGTATAATATTAATAATAAGAGCAGCTCACTACTCGAAATGGTAAATATACGAGGCAGTCAGAATCGAACCGGGGGACTCGATTACAAGACAGCAATTCTTACTGCTACGCCACGGAAACTGTTGTATCATCTTTGAACCTTTTATGAAAGTGTTTATTTGATCTTTGGACTTCAGGCTTCACACATTATATAGTTTATGCCTACATTTTGTCATTTATTACTAAAATATGAAAAACTTTTCTGTTTTAACAATGTGTTTACACAGATTATTCTAGAAATGGAACACACAAGAAATGCATGTGTTCCAAATAATGATGTAGTATTTCCACTGTAAAACTCCAGCACTTCACTCCCAGATAATCAAGGCATGAGCTGGGAGAAGTTTGTGTCCGTTCTGCGGCGGTGGGGGGATGGAATAGTAGGCTGCTTGTTGCTTGTCTTGATCAGCACATTTACAAGACAAAAGGCACTGATTGAAAGGTGCGAAGGGAATTAAGGTGGGCTGGATTTACGATTTTTTTCGTAGGCTTTGGTAATTCTAGTGTAATCTAGTGTTTGGTAATTCTAGGGTGTTCATTACTCATTTATTTCATTTTAACCTTAGTAACTACTATGGTGGCTCCTCTAAGATGAGACAAAAGCTTCACATTCTCAAGCTTTTAGCTACATTTAGTTAACCCTTTAGTTACCTTCAGTCCTTTTGTTTATGTTTTAATTAATTCATTATCACCACTTCATATAAGTATATACTTATAATAATTTGTGAAGATTATATATTAACTAAAAACCCCATAGAATCTCATTGAGTAAAGGAGCAAGAGAACAGTGACCATAATGAGAAAAGCAAACAAAAATGTAGAAAGTAATGTCAAGTTCAAAACATAGGAGGCACAAGATACTAATGATTTCTTGAGAAAAGGCAAATGGAACAGAATTTATCACCAATAACTGATCTCTAGGTGAGTGTTAGCAGCTTGCTTAAATACTATGCGTAATTGCACATGACTGCTTTTTATACAATGAGCTAATGCACTATAATGTTGTTGCTTAGCAACATGGGATATCAGGAGCTTGGTATTTCCACCATTCTACATTGAATGTTGCTGCAGAATTAGCCTTACATTGGGTAAAAGAAAACTCACTTTGAATTCTTGCCTGTGGTTACTTGCCATTATTAGAGATTCCAAACACTAAGCTTATAAAGTGTAACCTTCACTCACCTATTGAAGTTATTTCCTTTTGAACCAGGGGTATAAGGAAGACCACCATTTGTTTATATTTGCTTTGGAGTAAAAGAGCAGCCTTTTCTCTTCATGTAATCTGATTGCATTTTTTTGCAAAATACATCTTTTAATTATTGTATCTGATTTTAAGCTAGCCATTGGTCCCATATTATAGATTCTAAGCAACCACTAATGCAAGAATGAAATACGTATATCTCATAAAACCCACAAAAGTTTGCAAGCATTTCTTTTTTATATTTGTTATGCTTTTTGTGGAAAGAGAAATAGCTTTTCTTTGAAATGCACTATAGTGGTTGTCATGCATTTGACATGCATTTTGCATTTCCATTAGTTCTTTTTTGACTATTGCTTTCAAATGCACTTGCAAATAAATCCATGTTATACAGGTATATTCAGTATATATGCTTCTAAAGGAATCTCTTTACTATTTATTAAACTGACTCTCCATTAATATTGAACCCCCTGAAGACTTCCAAAAGGTCAACTCTTGCGCTATTGCCTGAAGTGCAAAAGATTTAAAATGAAAAATAAGTGAATAAATAACACCATGAAGACCTTAGAGTTTACATCTGACGTGGAGTTTTTCACCACACTGAATGCTCTAATGCAATTTAGGTGAATGTCCAAGAATCTTTAGGTTCGAGGTTTAGGCAAATAGACTGGCAACTAATCAATGATCATATAGTACACTGGAAGAAAGAATGGGTGCTTTATAAAAGGACGACCAATTGAAACTTAAAAATATTCTTTTTTACTCTTGTTCTTCATTTTCTGCCATGGTATTTAGTCAGATTTTACTGGATCACAGTCACAGCAATTCACAGAAGACGCCTGGTGCACCTGCTGCTTTTGATAAAGCTTGTCAGCCAAAAGCAGTTTTTTGTATTCTTAATGTGTGATTTCCTTCTGTGAGATCTCTGGATTACACAGTTCTACTCACTGCTCAGGAACACTGATTTGTCAGTGAGAAGACAGGAAATTAAAAGGCAGAATGTCACTTACCAGACATACACTATATGACAAGAAACCTGCCAGCGCTGTCAGACTGCACCCAATATGTAAATGGATGGTTATTTAAATAAATACCAAATCTAATAAGACATATCTGCAGTTAAATTTCAAACTTCATATTACAATTAAAGCTATATTTAAACAGTTCAGTAACATTCAGGCACCAATATATTATTTGAAATACTGCATTATAATAATTTTGTGCTCTAGACTGCTTATTTTAAACCAAATTTATGGGAAATAGTTTATTAGTTTTCTGACCAAACTGAACCAAAAAATACACTATTATGTCTATAATACATTTGTTTGACTTTATAAATTCCAGTCTTCCTTAGGTATGAAGTTAATGTGTTTTTATTAGGATTTTGTAAATGTCATTGTGCTGTAGGAAATTCTGTTGTATAGGTTCAATATAATTGCTTTTCTTTTTACTGCAATCGGTTAAAAAGTAAGCCATAAAAAAGTGCTTATTTTGTGTTTTCCATTTAGCATGTGATATGGGTTATAAAACTCATATATTTTAAAAGGAGTGAAACAGGCCACTCTTAAAATTTGAACTAAGGATAGTTCATTATAAGATATAGACCCTACATAGGTAATGCAGTTAAAAGATGTTGTGGGTCCAGCCTAGGTCATTAAATACTTGGGGACCTTAGGACTATGGACCATTTTAGGGATCTCTGTTGCAAGTATGACCAAGGTGTGATTCTCCTTAAGCATCCTCTTTTCCACAATAATTTCTTAGTCTAGGTTGTTTAATGACACCACTTTCTCAGATCTACTATTCCATTCTTGTGGGTATTCTAATTATTGTTGCTAAGCACCTGAATCATTGTGGTGCTATCACTAAAGAATATGATATAATTATACTGTATTTAGCTGTATAATAGTCAGAAAAGTTATTATCTGTTGATGCTGAAGTAGCAGGCTTGATAAGTTGCAATGATTAAAGTTTATGGAGACAAGTTTTTGTTATTTTTATCATTAATTGCATGCTAATTAGAAAATAGCCAATATCCATGTCACCATGGAGTGACATATCCTTAGACATTTCAGAACAAGCTTTAAGGAAAGTCTGCTGAAGACTTTGCTGTAATTAACAAGTAAATAACAAATAGTATTCAGGATCCACCTGTCAAAGTGTTCAAAAGCAATATCTAGAAATAGTTAGTGTCATCCACTGGCATGTGAATTTGACATAGAAATTAGAGTGTGTCTATGGTGACCAAAATAGAGTAGTCAATATGCAAAAATTACTAACCTTCGAATACCCATGCAGATGAATGGCACTGGTTCTTAAATATGTTACTGCTAATCCACAATAATAGATTCTGTTTTCTATGGCTTTAACAGTGCAGCTTATGCTTGAATTTTCTTGCAGGACATCTCATTGTTGGCAAGGACACTTGATAATTTCCACATTCACACCTTATGCAGCACTTCCAGATTTCCAATACCACTTGAAGACTTTTTATGTCAGTGTAAAGATGTTTTTTTCTTTCATTCTTTTGAATCACCAAATTTTACAGGGATATGAAGGTCTACAAAAATGTAAGATTATACATTCTTTCTATTACTTCTCTTTTCACCTGAATAGCAATATTCTACTGTAAGTAGGCATTAATCTACTATTTGTTAATTATGTGTTGCTATGCTGATTTAGATTATTTATAATACATATATTTGCGAGTTTTAAATTATTCTAAGGCATGCTATAGCTAGTTGGTGGATTGCAATAAGTGATTTATTCTTTGTTCATTTTAAGTACAAATCACAGATATTAAATATTAGATATGCTTCTACGAGTTATTTTCTATGTTACTATTATAAAATGTTGGTTTATATCAAGAAACTTTTGGTGTTTATAGTATTAAACTGAAGGCTTACTTACCTGGGTTTTCTAGCAGCTGTAACCTTACTAGTATAGGAACTGGAGGCGTTTCTTGTTGAGAAAAAAATGAGGTGCTCCTCTCTCATTTAACCTGTGTTACAAGATAGACAGCCAAATTCACCAGAAATGTATTATAAGACCCAAACAAAACAGCCATTAGTGTGAATCACACTCTACTGACTACTAGAAAATGTAACATTTTGGCTCCAGAACTTGTATGGAGGACAATTATGGTCCTTTATACTACATACTCTCTTAAGCAGGTAATGATACCTGGACAGAGTCCTAATCTTACTTATAGAAATAAGGTCATGTTGAAAAAAAAATAAAGAAATGTGCATGTGGATTAGACAGGACATTTATATATTGATCACATGTGACAGACTGTGGTAATCCGCCTGCCAGGCCATACCATGTTAAAAGGTTAAAGTCCTATGAACAGAGTAGATTGGACTTTTCAGGATAGACGTTGAAGCACTTACATGTAAGTCATTAGGTGCAGGGTGCACTTTCGCGGTCGTTTTAACTTTGTCTTCGGCAGGTTCACGCAGTGAGACGCCGGCGACAGGTTGGGTGCATCTCCAGGTCAGGCCTGCTGGAGGATGCTGCGCGTATCCCATCAGAAAGGTGAGCGTCTGTTTTGTCCTGCTGTTGGCAAAAACAGAAGTGTAAAGTGTTTTTAGTTAAGAACGTGCATGCATGCATTAGTGTGAGGAGGGAATTCCCAAAGAAAAGTACTTACTTTTGTAGTGTGTATCAGCTCTTCTGTGGGAGTACTTCAGGATGCACTCCAGTTCACGCTCGTGCTCGCTCTAGTGATGGGCTGCTCGATACTGACATTTTGACACCATGTCAAGCTTTCGAAGCACTGGTGCTCGAAGCGCAGCTTCGTGGCTTGTTTCAAATGTGCCCGTTACATGATTTTTGAGGCATGCTAGCATCATGACATCATTGATATCTGCGCAGTCAGCAGTCACTTTGGTTAGATACTCACTTGCTGAACTTCTTTGGCTCAAAGCGTAAAAGCAGTTGGCCCTGATGCATCTGTAAGGTGTGCTGATGCGAGTTCAAGTCCTAGTTGGGGCTCGCGTATGGTTCTTGCCCAAAGTTAAAATAAGGACTTTTTTCAAAAAACAGTTATTTAGTACTTGTCTGTAAGTTTAAAAATACATTTACAAATACATTATGAACGATTCACATGGGGCACCTCGTTTCTTGGTGTGGAATCGTGTCCACCTAGAATCTGGAACAAATTGATGAGCATATTTTGTGTAAGGCAGCACATATTATAGTAGTCCAGGATCTATTCTAAGCCATGTCTATCATATCAGAGAGGCGAAGAAACGCTTTACTAAAGTCGACATGGTCATTACACCAGTATATGCGCAAGACACTCCTCATTAAACATTTTTAGTATTCAGTGATTCCCAGTTCTATAGTAGATATGTATTATTGATTTCCAAAAAGCAATGTGAGTAAAAGCATGTGCTGTATGACTAATCATAACTGTCTTTAAAACAGAATCAGTGTAATCGACAGCGTCTTCTGAAATTTAGAGAAAGCCTCTAGATTTCTGCATTAATGAGACAAAAAAGATGTAAAGAAACTTTGTGAATTCATCCAGAGGTGGACATAAAGATCACTCAAGTACTGACAAGAATGAACAGCTGGATAAGCACATCTGCAGCCAAACTTTCAAAAAAGCACCTGACTTTGTCAGCAACATCCTTTCCTTGTGAATGCATCTTTTCAAAGGCTGTGGTGGGGGGTAAATAAGTAGTCTTCCTAACTGCAGCACAACAGAATAAATTATTGAAAGACTAAACTTTTGTTGTTTCTGTATTCTTAAACAATCTTCCAGGTACACAATCCCCTGCAGTCACTAACACGTTTAACGTGCCCTGGCTCCTTACCTGTCTTGTTACCCAAAGCATCAACACTCAGTTTCATTCAAGGTTTTACCGTCCTTCCTTTCATACACATAAAATAAGACACACATTTCCTCTAGATACCTGTTCAATAATAATAATAGTAAACTGGCAGGATTTAGAAAAAGCACAAGATGGTAATATTTATGGGAAGAGCCTGGGCATCAGGGTGAGCAGGTGTCTTGTCTTCCATTACGTGAGCTCGTCTGCCACCCCTCAGTTACACTGGCATGCATTACACTGGGGGCAAAAGCAATGGAGAATATTGACACCAATAATGTACACCTTCAGAAGTGGAATAAATCAACTGTATACTGAAGCATTCCATTGCCAAATGAAAGAATACAAAGTAGAACATTTCAGATAAACAATGAGTTTTGTTAATTATTTACAATGCAACATAACTATTATACTGCTGTGGCCTGGCGCCCTGCCCGGGGTTTGTTTCTTGCCTTGCGCCCTGTGTTGGCTGGGATTGGCTCCACCAGACCCCCGTGACCCTGTAGTTAGGATATAGCAGGTTAGATAATGGATAGATGAATGGATAACTATTATATGTGTTGTTACTTTTTTATTTATTCTAACCAAACATTACAAATCTACATGGGAAATGAATATAGGTAATATGTTTATAATAATTCTGATTAAAATACACTATCAAAATATATTAATGAACAAACTGAGACACATTGGCTTTTAGGAAATATCAAAATGCTTGTTCGGTGTCATTTAGAACAGGATGCATTGTTAACGTCATGCACTCTCTACTGACACAATGTCATGAACAAAAAGAAACAACACAGTCCATGCAAACTCATAACCTCCTTAATTTTTGACCTTATGATTAGTTGTCCATATCTCATCCTTCAGGGTGGAACATATCTTCTTGGCTGTGGCATTAGCCAAAGGGAATAGCTCCACCCAGCGAGTAAAATAGTCCACAACCACCATCAGGTAGGTCTTCCGGTCCTTGCTAGAAGGAAATGGTCCCATTAGGTCCACGCCTAGGCTTTCCCCCGGGGTGGTGACGGTCACTGGCTGAAGCTGTCCCGAGGGGAGACCAGGTGGGGTTTTGTATTGCTGACAGGTGGTACAAGTCTGGACATGGGACCAGACGTCTTTGCGTACAGTCGGCCACCATGCCACCTCCAAGATTTTAAACAGTGTTTTAGTACGTCCAAGGTGACCACCGATCGGGCTATCATGATAATACTGTAGGAACTTGGGCACAAATGTCTCGGGCACTACCAACTGATAATGGTAACCCCGATCTTTTGTTGGAACGCAGCGATAGAGTGCCCCTTGAAGTTCCCTATAATGTATGCGGTCAGGCCTCCCCCCCGAGCCCTCTCTCAACCCCTGACATACAGGACTGGCTGCTTGAGATTGAACGATTTCCTGCATGTTCAGGGGAAGATCAGGCCAAGGGTTAGAGACCGATACCGCACATACCACTGGCGCGGGCTCGTGAACCCGTGATAAGGCATCGGGCACAACGTTAGCACAACCCTTCCGATAGCACACCCTGAACGTGAACTGTTGGAGGCGCAATACCCACCTTGTTAGCCTAGACGTGGTCTTCGGGCAATTGAATGCCCAGGTCAGAGCCCGATGGTCAGTGTAGACTTCAAACGATGTTCCCTCCAGGAAGTGCCGCCACTTTTCCACAGCCCACACGACAGCGAGGCATTCCTTCTTGGTGGTGGAATAATTATACTCGGCGCCCTTTAGTGACCGAGAAGCATAGGCCACCACTCTTTCCTCTCTTTGGCTAGTTTGGCATAGAACGGCGCCGAGCCCGAGGTCACTTGCGTCAGTGTGGACCTGAAAGGTTAATGACGGATCAGGCTGTGCCAGGACTGGTGGCGATATCAGGGCCTGTTTGAGTCTTTCAAAAGAGTCCTGGCACGTTGGTGACCACTCCCAGGGGGATCCCTTCCTCAGCAACTGGAACAAAGGGGCAGCGATGTCGGCAAACCCATGCACAAATTTGTGGAACCACCCAGCCATCCCCAGGAAGCGCTGGAGACTTTTTACCTCCTGGGGCGCTGGGTAGTCCAAGATGGACTTAATTTTCTTCGGGTCCACTCGGACTCCGTCTGCTGACACCACATGGCCGAGGAAGTTCAGATGGTCTTGCTGAAATCTACACTTCTTGATGTTAAGGGTGAGATGAGCCTTATGCAGTTTCTGGAAGATGTGGTCGAGGTCCTTAAGATGTTGTTGGACAGATGGGGAGAATACAATGATGTCATCAATATAAACAAAACAGGTCTTCCCAATGAGTCCCCGGAGTACCTGCTCCATTAGCCGTTGGAATGACGCCCCAGCGTTTTTCAGTCCAAAGGGCATCACCCGAAACTGGAACAACCCCTCCGGGGTGATGACGGCTGTCTTTTCCATGCTACTCTTCCCCATCCTCACCTGCCAATACCCTGACTTCAAATCAAGGGAGCTGAACACTGCTGCCCCATGCAAAGACTCCAAGATGTCATGAATGAGTGGCATGGGGTAAGCATCATCCAAGGTCTTCTTGTTCAGCTCCCGATAGTCCACACAGAATCGGTAGGTCCCATCGGCCTTCTGAACGAGTACCGTGGGGCTAGCCCATGGCGAGGTGGAAGGCTCGATGACCCCCTCTGCCAACATCTGGTCAACCCACTCCTTGATTATTCCTCTTTTCAGAGGCGACACTCTGTAGGCTCTGTGCCGAACAGGGACAGGGTCGACTGTGTGAATGTGATGACACACCACCTCAGTCCGACCCAATTTGTCCGTCCACACCGAGTGCCACCTCCTAAGCAGTGGCTGAACGAGCTCCGGCTGTTCAAGAATAGCCTTCTCTACTGGGCTGGGCTCATCCACTAACTGCGCGAGATAATAACACAAGTTAGGCCAAACCAGATTGCTTTGAGCCTTCGTCCCAAACCGATGGACTTCACCCCCCGGCAACTCATACTCCAGCCGCGACAGATGGATAGTCAGACCTACCGACACAAGAGAGTCCATTCCCAGTAATAAGGGCATCGACAGGTGGTCATCTTCCAGGATGTAAACCTCTGTCTCCCAGTGTGTCTCATGTAAGCAGAGCCTCATAGGAACCCTGCCCCTGGCCCCGTGCACCCTTCCATCCGCAAGAAAGAATTTTACTTTTGCACTTCCCCTTAATTGCTCATGAGGCACTTTAAGCTTTTCCCACAAGCTGTATTTCATAAGGGTATAAGTGCTCCCTGTATCTACGACCGCCTCTCCAGTGACACCTCGCACTTGTACGGGCAGCACTAAGAGGGGCAAGGTGGCTTGCACCAGGGTGAGATCGGCACGGGGATCCACTGAGGCTTTCCCTCGTGGTTTGGGACAGGGGACATCCCGAGACGTGGGACCCTTTCGAGACCCACTAATCCCGATAGCCGCCCAGTCCTTTTCCACTCGGGACCCCACCTTCACCAACTCATCTACCGACTTCACGACCCCCCTCAAAGTAGCCGCCACCCGAGGGTCACAAGCGTCAAGGACACGTCGCAATATCTCTTCCTCACGCATGTCAGATCGCCACTTAAGGCACAACGCACGGAACTCAAAGACAAAGTCCCTGAGACTCTGCGATGGCTTCTGTACAAAGGTCCGGAGCTTTTCTTCCAACAGCACCTGGTATTCATCTGAGAGGAATGCTTTGAGGAAGGCAGCGCGAAACTCCGCCCAGGTGTTACACTTGTGCCGCTCAGCAAACCACCAAGAGCGCGCCGGCCCGCTGAGTGCCGTGTTCAGGAATCCCCGCAGCTCGGCTCCACTCAGAGGATGCAGTTCCACGAACAAGTCGACCTCCTCTACAAAGTCGACAATGCCCGTGGGTGTACACTGAGGGGCCAGCTTAGGGAACTCCATCCGCGGCATCGCAACGGACAAGGACGACTGTCCCCAGTTGATCCCCACTCCCGCTAAAGGAGTCGACTGCCCCAGTGGCTGCGTGACGGCACGCCAGCTATCCTGCACCTGCCTCCTGATCTCCTCCCTCATATTGGCTTCCAGGCGCTGCACACACTTCGCGAAGGACTGCTCCAGACGCTGCACCCTCACAACCGCCTCACCGGAAACTCGGGCGGCCGTGGCATCGATGAGCTCATGGATGGTTTCATCTCGGTTGAGAAAACTGCCGGCGATGTGATCCACCCGCGTCTCTAGCTGTTCAAGGCGCAACGTCAGGTCATGCAGAAGCCGTCCCTCATCCGTCTCGGGCTGCTCCGGACTGGAGACACACAGGGAATCCAGCAGGCTCAATTCTTCCTCCGGGGCTCTGACCGTAACGTGACGTGGCCTAGGCTGCGGACGCACGTCCACCAGCGGTCCACTCAGCTCAAGCTCCTCGCCCTGCACTGCGCTTACAACAGACATGCTTCTGTCGGATGTGTATGTAAAGTCGGTCAGAAGGGAACGTAATTAACCTGGCTCCTACCCGGCTCGCCAAAATCTGTAGCGGTCAGGAGCCGCTAAGATTCACACCGCCAACAAAGACGGTGATTTATTTATTTTAAAAGCAGAGATCCCAGGAACGTCCCCAGCCTTGGATCGACCCACACACTCTCACCACAGAGACAAATAAACACACTGGGAATGACAAACAATTATAAATATAATGACATGAATTGAGAAATGAAAACAGTAATACCACCCCTGACCCCTTCGGCGATATTACACATACACAAAATAAACACAAACACCACACAGCCAAGTCCATATATAAGAAACAGGTTGAAAGATGAATAGTGACCAAGTTATGTCCAGCGAATCTGTAAGTTGCAATGGAGAAGGGAAAATATAGTCCTACCGGTATTTACTGATGAGGTTGAGGGTTGATGGTTGATTCGGGAGCGCTCCACTGTTCCGAAAAATCCAATAATCCAATACAGCTCTCAGTGAACAAGTAGACAGACAATCCAGTCCCCAACAAACGAATACAGTCCAAGACAAAAATGATCACAGTTCAAATAATAGCAGGAGAGACAACAAATAATAGCAACAATACAAACCAAAAACAAACTTTTTTTCTCTTTGCCCTCTGCCCTCCTTTTATCTGCCTGTGGCTACCTTTGACTCCAGCAGCCCCAGCAGGGACTGCTGGGAGATGCAGTTTTTAAGTAGCACTGCTACAAGTATCATATAAATAAAGTAATTTTAAGAAGATGACAAAGTCTGCTATAGTCAGTTCAATAAATGCTTCGTTTAAAATGTTTGCATATACAGAATATAAAACAGAATCTCAATGAAGCGGGACTCGTGAGTAGTAATGAATAATATGTGACACTGAGAAATTATAATTCATAATAACGGGAACAAGTAAAAACTACGACTTCCTAAAACAGACACTGTCAATGTTGGCATTTCAATAAAAAAAAATTAGGAGGCTTGTGTGTGCATTTCAATATCAATTTAAGAACTAAGTAAGCCACCTGTTGTACTAAACAGTAGCTCAAACAGCACTTAATAGTAAATAGTCTAACAACTCAGTATAAGTAAACGAAACAAAGAGGCCACACTGCTAACAATGAAGATTCACGCTGTCCTTCAGCATGTTTGGAAGGCGCTGATTGGCTGAAACTGTTTATAGCAAATTGTCCCAAGTTGGAAGTGCCATATAGTGATCAGAAACAAAAAGACACAAAGACAGTAGTATATGTTATGTTTTTCTACAATACAAATTCCGTACGATACCAGGGTCTCCAAACACTCAGATATGAAGCTTATTATGTTTTACAGTGAAACTCTTTATATATACAATATAATTAGGGGCGTGTGCCCCCTGGCTGACAATGGCGGCCCAACCTTCCCTCGATAGCTTGATTCGCTTGCTGTCGGTCCAAGGTGGAATTTTTTGTTAAATGGAGGAATAAAAAAAAAAAACTTTCCACAAGAGGAGGATCAACGATGCGAACCTCTGGTGTTTTTACTGAGAGACAGTTGCAATACAATTGAACCACCTAATCAGGGTAATTAACGAACTCCACACAACTGAACTACTACTACTGTTCTTAGTGCAGCGGATGTAGGCAATATATTTTGTTTGACATACAGTATGTACGTTAAATTGGTTTAATTGACATGAGTGTATCATTGTTGTATTCTTCTAATGAAGATGAAAAAATTATATTTATAGATATATATGACATGGTTTTGAAGAAAATTAAGCGTTGCATAAAAAGGTTGCATGATTTATCTAATCTTTTTAAAAATAAAGTTGATATATGACAATATATCTTTGATACAATGTATCAGACAAAGGAAATTACAGCAATCCAGCTTTAGTAATACGGGTGACAACACCCCTCTCACTATAATAGTTCTCGTAAATATCCCTTCTTTGCTTCGTGCAACGTTTTCAACATCTATATATGTTTTTTTCATCTTCAATAGGATAATACAATGATACGCTCATGTCAGTGCCACCAATTTAACCTACTTATATACAATAAAAACATACATTATGTACATCCACTCTGCCAAAAACAGCAGTGGTGCAGCAGCAGCAGCATTGACACCCCATAATAAGGCATGCGTAGGTTCGGGTCCCACGTCCATCAAGTGTGAATTGTTACCCAAAGAGTCTGTTTTCATTTAACAGAAAATTGCACTGTGGACCGATAGTGAGCAAGGGCGAGCTATCGAAGTGGGGTTGGATTGCCTTAGGCGGCCAAGGGGCACACACCCCTAGTAAAGATATAGCAAACGTAAATGTGCACCATGTTTCATGTTTATAACAAAACAAATCATTTAAGTGACGATTTCAGCTGTTATTATGGTTGTTGATTGAGGGTTTAGAGGTTTAAATTTTTAAATATTAAATTAATCATGTGGAATGTGTTCTTACTTTGAGTGTTGGGGGGCGGGTTACAAGGTTAATGTGTTACTGACTGGGATTGCGCCTCTGTAACTGGAAGATTGGTTAGGAATGATACAGTCAGCACAACTATCATATTTGTTTATGGAAATGTTTTATTATTGTACTGTGCTGTGACTAAGGCAACTTTTTACTGATCGCCTATTCGGACCTTGAACAATGTGTTCACGAGGGAGGGATGCTGCTAGTAAAGGCAGATGCTTTTTTCGATAGCAGGTCCAGATGTGTTTGTTGCCTCAACACTCAAGAGGATCTTTAATGCCAACCTCCATAAAAATTGCCGGGTTCTCTTTTTACCACAAAGGCATCCACAGTGGCTACTGTTTCTGTTTGAAAGACAATTGTAATTAGTTGTGCAGCAAGTGGATCACTTGATACATGTAATGCTCACCTTGGAGTGTCCTGTGTGTGTCTGTGTGACAGTGTGTCAGTGACTGATCTGCACTGTGTCTCTCATCCTCTCAGATGTGCTCCAGTTTGACACCATTGAATATTTGGTGCAGCACAGCAAATTCAACCTGATTTGCCACAGTAGGTTTGTTAACACCTTATTCAATGACGGGACTCGTGGACATCAAATGGCAATAAATGGAACATGGATTAATGTAAATACGTCAGCTGCCTTCCGCAATTAGTCATCACATTTTGATGGCAACTCTAAGTGGGGATGATTCCAGCACAGATCTCTTATGCAATCCTTCCACAGTATCTCTCAAAATTATTTAGTTCATATTGATTATAAAGATTTCACTCCTGATCGTTTTTTTATTATTAATTATCACTCCACCCATCACTAGCTTGCTCGCATGCATGTGAGGCCGCTAGTCCTATTTATTACTTGCCTTGCAAAGGTTGAGAGGAGTACCTGTGCAGAAAGCACCTGCATCTGCCGTGACTGTGTGAAAGGCAGCAACATGTCACAGAATTGGGTGAAGACTTGTGCCCAAACTATAAGAGGCACTTCTTGCCTCATAAGGGTGGTCTTTACACTTGTCGTGTGGCTAACATGGTTGGTATAGCTTTTTTCCAGTTAGTATACCAAATAGATTGTGCCTTATTTTTGTAAATTTCTTGTACATATATTATAGATATCTCTTAGTTTAGCTTTGTTTTGGTGGAGGTATTTATGTAGATTTTGGGTTTTGGTGCACTGTGTTTTTGTTCTTGTATATAAAGTTGTTTTTTTTTCCTTAAAATATTTTTTGCACTCTTTGGACTTTGTTACATGTGTAATCTCTTCCTGAACTCCTTTTCTTCATTTAGGAACACTACCATTTTTGTGTATATACATTTTAGTCTTTATTTTTCATTTTTGTGGACTGGAAATTTCACTGTATATATTGCTCACTATTTTTGATTGCGACATTATTTTTGTTGTTTTGTTGCACCTGTAAATAAACCAGCTCTTGTTTTGGAAATACTACCTTTTTGTGTCTGTGTCTCCATGTCTGACTTCTCACAGATCTGATCCCGGTCGGTCCTGCACTACAAGACGCCCACTGTGTGGTCTGGTGCCAACCTTCCCACTACACGGGGTCTCACATAACCCCAGTGTTCATTGTTCATACATTAACTTAAGTAACAAATACTTGTTTTTTGTTCCTTATGTTGATATTGCATTGTGTTCTGTGTTTTTTATTATTGCGGTTTTTGCTTACACTATATTAAACATGTCAATGTGTACAGCGCTCTAGGCTTGTCAATGGGAAAAGCATCACTGTATTTATAAATAAACTGACAGATGTTATGTAATTTCCAGGAGTGCATTTTTGCTGTATACATGTAAAGTATCTGTCATCTTAGTCTAGATAAGCAAACCCATATAAATAAGAAAAGTAATTTAAAAATCAAACATTTTAATGATTTATCTGTATTGTAACAATATATTGCATGTTGCTTTACACACATATCTAGGTAATATGAATGAATATGTTAAATAGGTTTTATTATTACTATAAAAATGTTAAGAACTTAGTACAGAAAGATTAAAAAAACTGCTTAAAATTGTGCGTCATATTATAATATCTTAATATTTTGTCTTGGTAGAGTAATATATTACTCTACTTTACCCTTTTGTATTATTAATATGTAGCCTTTGTCAGAATGTCTCAAATCTCACAGACTTACCACAACAACATGCAGTGAATATACTTGACTTGAGCATTCAGAGTTTTCATACACTTTCTCTGTACGTTTAGCATTCGTTTGCTCAGAGGTTGATGCGCTTGCTGCTTCCTGAGTAGCTCTTCTTCTCTTCTTTCGTCAGCATCTTTTCGCATTAAAACTAATTAAGTCAGTGTTTGTGTTGCAATTACTTAGTATGTTTTCCTTTATTCCCTAGCACTTAAGTCTTCAATCTGCCTTAAGAATGATTTAAGATATGAAGAGGTAGGGGAAGTGACGGCGAAGGTGGTAGGGATGAGAATGGCGCCCATACGCATGCACCGCATGGCCGCCCTGCTGCGGCTGTAGAGAGTTGATTCTACAATAAAATAAAATAAAAATAAAAACAGGAATAACCTTGGAGGTCAATCATCACCCCAAAAGTGGATAGTAGATGTCACGTAGTATATGTGTACCAAATTTCAGGTCAATAGTTCAAACGGTTTGCAAGCTACAGGTGATTTAAAATCCTGGACAGACAAACGGACAGCGTATTAAATAAGAAGATTGTAGTATATAACTTCTCCCCACCTTCCCTTCTACTTTTATAACCTCAGGCAATTAGGTGTAGTAAAAGACAAGCAGGAGTTAAGTTGCAATTTAAATAATGTATTATTGATAATATTCATAAATAATAACAACAAGCAAAGTGCATTTGAATACTGGCAACCATACAACCTGATAAATGCTGATGTGTAGTTTCAGGCGGCACATAAACTTGTTAGCTACTTTAAATATCCCAAGTTAAGGCATCATTTTTGGTTAGCTGTGCTCTTCATTGTGTTGTTCTTTTCAGTTCATGGTGTGTGAGATGCTCTTTCATCAGATGTTTGTAAGAGAGGGAGGGAGGGGTAAAGCAAACAAATTTATAGATTCTCTGTCTAAATCCTACAGCCAGTAGGGTGTCATGGTACTTAAAGGTTTCTGATATAAGCCAATTCCAAACAGCCATACTTCAGACCAATGGGGTACACAATAAATTTCACACCTGCCCCCAAAACCATTTGTTTAAGTGAAGCTTGCCAGGTCAGTAGATTAGCTTTCCTGTGGGGGTTGATTAAGAGAGTCCTGCAGAGAAACACTTGCCAAACTTGTTTTAGGCACTTCCCCCAACCCTGTCGTAAAATTACAAAGAACTGGTTCTTAACCTTCAAACCATTGCTGTTCTTATCAATGATAGACATTAGTGTTATATGTTACAAATAAAGACATACAAAATATTTATCAGCTTGTATGCAAACTTTCACACCACAACACTCCACAGTGTTAATAATAATATAAATACATTGTACAATGTCTTTATATTATAATTAAACAGTCTTAATTGTTTGAGGAATCTGTTGTACACCTTGTGTTTTGCGTTGCAGTGATTGCTTTTTCAGTGTTAAAAGTTGTGTGTGACCATTTGTCCATTACATGTCTTAAATATTTCAAAGACAATCTGAAGAAATTTAATGCTCTCTTGATGACTTGTAGCTGCTCCGGCTTGCTTCAACTGTTTCTTTAGATTTCTGCAGTCTTCATATGTCATCAGATCTGGTGGTTCAAAATGAGACAAGTCCACTAACCTAGCCCACTGCAATTAAAGTCTATTGTGTGAATTATTTTCTTAATCTGTACTGGTTTTGTGTCTAAATGCTAATTAGACCCCTTTCCCAAACCATCCATTTAAGCATATGCAGCTGTACTATTGACTTCAAAATTTGAATGGTAACATACCACTTCTGCCCAAGTGAGAACACATGTGCCATTGCATAAATTGTTCACAAACCAACATTTGTGGCCCCTCTCCTCGCATTTGGGGTTGACTTACTTGCCTCTTATGCTTTTCTACCCATGGTGTAACCCTTGAGACATCATGAGACATCATAGCTACGCAACCCTCATCATTCCTCCTGTAGGATACCCTTAGAGTTATTTGCTCACCATATGCTCACCACATCACAACACTTAAAAGTTTTGATCTTAGCATTTATGGTTTACATAAAAATGGGCAGATACTTGAAACATCTAATTTCCTGCAGAATCCTAACCACAACTGTAGGCTTTATTGTCAAACATTTTAAGCATTTTATATTAGGCAATCACAGTTTTATTTCTGCTTCTTAGCATACATATGCTAGGTACAGCTCTACCAAATACCATGACAAATTAAAACCCGTTTAATGTTACTAGATTATCAGCCCTATCCCTGCATTAAGAATGCATGTGCAGTGACTTGGTAGCATTATTTTAAATCTATACATGCTAGCTTGAAAATAAAAAATATATGCTAAATCCATTACAAAAGGCAGCCTGTTTTGTGTTTTGTTTGTTTTTGTTAGTTTTTTGACACTGATAAATATATTCATTGAGACGAAAAGGGAGCTGAAAAGCATTTATGCACTAATGTTGAGAGAAATAGTGAGAATAAAGGGAATTGAGAAATAGAATGCTTATAACAGTACTGAAGAGATGGTCAAGTGAATGAGCCACCAACTGTTGTTTTGTTTATCTTTTAGCTTGCACCTCTTCTCCTCCCTGTATTTAAACCTCTCTTGAGGATTTTGCTTATAAAGAAAGGATTTTTATTTCTTTGGCCTCCTTTGTATTATTCTGGGTGCAAACATCTGTCATAATTATTTCATTCTTAAAACTAAACCATAATGTTTTTTATATTTATTCTTTCATTTACTGAAGCTCTTCACTCTGCTTTCTCATGGCAGGGGTCTGCAATGTATCAATGGAACATCAGACACCAAACAAGAATGAACCCTGGACACTGCACCCTTTCACAACAGAGCACATACAAAGCAAATACCAACTTAGGTTTGCTTGAAACCTATCCTACAGATGTTTAAAAGGTAAAACTTGCAGCACCCAGACAACACCCTAAGAACTGTAAAACAATAGTGCTAACCATCATGTCATTGATTATATTCTCTGTTGCTCATACTATTGGTTATCTGCCCACCTGTTTCACAAATTGTCTTATTCCATCTTATTCCAGGTTTGTGAAGATCTACAGTCTAACACTTTCTAGAAGTAAAACAATGCTGGAGAGGATGATAATCATCACATAGAACACTTGCACAAAATCTGAGGGTGAATATACAGTAGTTACTAATACAATTACCTTGCGCATCTTTAGGATGTGAAAGTTAAAGACAGTACCTGGAAAAAATCTTTAGGATTATTTGAAGAAAATGTTCATCTTAGTATATACCTTCTCACTGGTGTCCACTATGAATTTATTCTAAAACTAATTTTTTTTGTCTGTTCTTGGTCTATATTGAGGACTTGGTTGCAATAGGCTTCATGTATTCTGGAACCACTAAGCCTTTTGTGTCTTTTAAAGGGCCTAATCTCCCATGCAGCCTAATGCTGCTCACTCTTTTAGACAGGCACAGCACATTCACATACATTTCCTTCTGAGGCAGTGTGCCCTTTGTTGCACAGGTGTCATTGCCACCATTTGTTTTTCCTTCCTGGCATCACAAGCCAGCCATACATCTCGGGCAACTGCTTATTTAACAGCACATTATGGTACTGGTAGGATATTTTATGTTTCCTTCAGGACTGCACACATCTTTCTCTTTCTCTCTCTCTCTTTTCATGCTAGAAACCCTTTGGAAGGTGCCAAGGGAAGCCACAAAGAAACCAAAGGTAACTGTACAGCAAATACTTTAAACTATTCAGGTAATAGGCATTTTCTGAAGTCTTGCTTTAGATCTCAGAGAATTAACCTTGAACTTTCTGATAACAATATGTGAAATATTTTCCTGTGCTGTGAGAAACTATAAAAAAAATGTAATGTTAACATGCTCTGTTACCAGTGTTTGTTCATTTTTGAGCAAAAAGTGGGGGGACTGATGCTGTTGTAAAAGAAGACATTTTTCTACAGTTCTTTGTATTACTAGATGTTTTGTATTATTTGTTTTGATTCATATAAATATAATTGAATTTATTACTAATGAGCCAAGAGATAGATTATCCATTCCTTGTACCTTTTGAAGCCCTCTATTGTGGTAAAACTGGGTTGAAGAAAAGGTTTGTTAGTAAAGACAGTCTCAGTTATCAAGCAACCCATCCCAGACGTGTCTGGGCTGAATACATAGGTTACAACAGGGGTAGGCAACGTCGGTCCTGGAGTGCCACAGTATGTGCAGGTTTTTGTTCCAACCCAGTTCCTTAACGAGAACTCAATTATTGCTGATGAAGCACATATTGCTTAAGTGACATTTTAATGCTTCATTTTAGTGGTCTCGCTTGTTAAGGTTCTCCAATCTTAATTGCTTATTTCAATCTTAAACTGCTGCATTCAGTGTTTTAATTGCTCCTTATTAGCAATAAGATGTAAAACAGGGGTAGGCAATGTTGGTCCTGGTGAGCTGCAGTGGCTACAGGTTTTCATTCCAACCCAATTGCTTAATTAGAAACCAATCATTGCCAATCTCAGACCTTATTTAATTTTATGGCTTGTTAGTCTGTGCAATGTAAGGCTTTTATATCATAGATTTTTTTCCTTTCCAAGGATATCATCCAAATGATTTGAAGCCTACAACAGATCATTTTCAGTCTGTCACATTTTTCTATTAAGTGTTTTATTAAATCAAACTGTACATGATGAACACACACAGATGTAATTGGAAAAAAGCTAGCTGGAGAACTGCTGGCTGCTTTGTCTTTTACATCTTATTGCTAATAAGGAGCAATTAAAACACTGAATGCAGCAGTTTAAGATTGAAATAAGCAATTAAGGTTGGAGAACCTTAACAAGCGAGACCACTAAAATGAAGCATTAAAATGTCACTTAAGCAATATGTGCTTCATCAGCAATAATTGAGTTCTCGTTAAGGAACTGGGTTGGAACAAAAACCTGCACATACTGTGGCACTCCAGGACCGACGTCGCCTACCCCTGGGTTACAATACAGACAGTTAGACAGGTAAGAGGTTAGAGGTAACAGGAACAAAGTGGTTTTGACAGTTCTTACTATGAAGCTTTAAAAAAAGAACCTAAGAGGTTAGTTGGTATATTTCCTGTTTGGCGGTCTGATAACATGATAAAACAACAACTTTAAAGGAGATGTTGGAAATGTATGGCAGTAACTTGGGATTAATAAAATATCTATCTATCTATCTATCTATCTATCTATCTATCTATCTATCTATCTATCTATCTATCTATCTATCTATCTATCTATCTATCTATCTATCTATCTATCTACTACTCACTGCATATAACAATCTCCTATTAACTTTAACACAAGTCTGATGAGTATAGAAGAGTGGTAAGGTGGAAGCCAAAAAAACCAAAACCAAAATACAAGTGCCTTATTCAATTTCAAGAGGTCAGAATTCAGCTTCTTAATAATATATGGGAAAATATTATGTGATCTGATGAGAACTTTGTAGAGATTTGTGTCCTTAATTCCTAAAGATGTGATTGGTGCAGAGGCCGCAAACCTCATTACCCGATGAGAAACTACTATCAAACGTGGTTGGGGCACTGTATTACTAAGGACTCAAACAATAAGCTATTTAAACTTTCAGATTTTCACTGTGGTAAGTGCCAGTACGAACCTACGATGTCTAAATTACAACGTTCCTCACAAGCGGCCTTTTTTACAGTGCTAGCTAAAGGAACCTCCTGCCCTCAGACACAGAGATTCTTCTTCTATACACTGCAAATAGAGTGCTTCCTGGTGGAATAAGCTGAGATAACTATTCAGTCCCCACCTTACTGTGAGACACTGCATCCATAAGCAGCATCATACTATGGATTTACTTCTTTTCAGCTGTGATAAGGACAGAAGTCTAAGAAATATGTTATATATTATTATAACAATTACTGAAAATTAATATCCAGTCAACTAAACTAAGCAATGGCTTAAAGCAAAGTTCTCGTGTGACCATGTCTGTCTGAACATAAGTTCCATAGACCTAAATGGGAGTTTGCACAGAGGTCTGCATTCACAATTTGATTAAACTTGAAGTCTTTTGCATAGTTGTGCTAAGCAGATGGAGACCTATTCAACCAGACCTACTGCTGTAATGAAAGCCAAAGAATTTTCCTTGAAGCGTTTGTTAAAAGGTGTATAAACTTAGCAAGTTCTTCTTTTAATTAATTTTCCTAATCAGCTTTCACTTAATGATAGTTTCAGGTCTGTATTAAATTTTAAAAGGTTTAGACATAATTTGTTTTGATTTCAGATATTACGTAACTGAAAATTTTAATAGGGAAGTGTAGATTTTAGATAAACAGTAATATGAGAATTCCCTGTGTTTCACAGCCTATTCTGCTCTAACTTCAGGAAGTCAAAATACAGATTAGACTTTCCAGAAAGGCAAACAAGGAAATGAAGTTTGGAGGAAGAAAAGAGGTCAGTTCTTCTGGTCATGTCAACTTCAGGACAATAAAAAAGATGCAAAATGAGAGAACTGTCAGTTTGCCATCCCTCTCTATGAAAGAAGACCTACGCCTGAAGAGATCAAAACTCCTTGAAAATGTATTAATGAAGTAGCTGTCTGATGATAGTTAATAAATGTACCACCATGTCTCTATTCTACACTATATTCTGACATCTCAAGTCTTTGTTTACCAAGTTTGCCAACAACAGACACAATTTTAGTGTTGCATTTAAAGAACCAACCATGACACAGTGCCAGTCCATTACTGGAAATAGCAGTTATGGATGTGCTGAAACTCATTGGTTGAATGTGAGTGAACGTTAGCTTGTTAGGGGCATATAGTCAACCTATACAAACTTAACCAACTAATCACATTTAATACAAGCCTGTTGTCCTTACTCTGATTGGCTAATAGAATCAGTTTCTCTCTAATGTAGTTGGCTTTTTAATGTTGGAAACTGCTGATGAAGACTGTAAGATGATATAACAGGATAACTGGAGTGGATTTCTGGTTTTTACTGAGTCCATAAGACATAGAAAAAATATAGTAATATTAACCTACAGGTATGGTGAAAGTCACAGGTGTAGTAAAGGACTTGTGGAAAGAAAATGACATCCATATTAGAACAAAGATGTTTTGGGGTATTCTCAATAATTATAGGAAAGACAGCCCCCGGACACAGACAAACAGACACTAGGATGTCCAAAACACACACATTTATTGAACAAACAGTACCATAATGCCTTATTACTAACAATGATTTCTTTTCTCTTTCTCTTTCTTTGACCTCCACTCCCCTCCTCACAAGCTCTGTCTCCTTCCTCCCAACTCCGGCTCATCTACTGGAGGGAGGCGGCCCCTTTTATAATAACCCATATGGGCTCCAGGTGCTCTGTCTGACGACACTTCCTGGTGTGGCGGAAGTGTCAGATGAGCACCCAGAAGCACTCCGGGTGCCCCTGGGATTTCTCCTGGCAGCACTTCCTGGTGTGGCGGAAGTGCTGCCATCCAAGGTTCCATAACCATCCAGGCAGCCCCTGGCGGTGGCCACATCTTCCCATAGGGATGAGCTTCCCAGCTCTGTTCCAGTGGCCCCCAAGCAGACCAGGGCGGCTGCCCTCTCATGGCCCAGGAGAGGTATTGTCCCTCTCGTGGACCGTCCAGGCATCCCGGCTGGGTAAGGTCCCCAGATGTCTGGCACAACAGATTTAGTTATCACATAGTGGGAATATTTTTCATCTGCCTTCTCTCCTGCTCACAAAGCTACTGAAGGGCTACTTGGTAGTTACATTAGCAGAACAGAAAACACTGTTTACCATCATTTCAGATAAAGTAAAATAAGCGGAAAATGTTTCACCTATTCACCACACTTACACTTCTGTTGCATTCTCAGAGTAAAACTGTACTAACAGAAACACCAGATGGAGCAAATTTTCAGGAGGGATGATCGAATTGTGCAAGCCAAATTAAAAGGCAAGAATACTATCCCAGGCCTTTTAACTGCAGGTTCCAATAGTACCACTATTGGTAACTTTGTGGCTATGCTGATGATTGAAGTTTTAGTTCTCATGTTGGAGTTGCTCTGTTGAAATATGGTTGACTTCAATTTGAACAGTCAACGCAAAATCAGTACCTAAAAAAGGAAAATACCATATAAAGAGCCCTCTCATTACATTGTCAGTAAAGATTGTGAAGATCAGCTAACTCAAACTCTCCCTATATTTGGATTTTAAAATTCATCATTTGAAACAGGCAGTGGATTTGGATATAGGATGCTGGATCTGTGAAGCACAGTGCTAGCCACTGCATCATCATGTCACACTTCAAAAGAATTCAAAGAAAAGTGAAATAAACAAATTCAATTAACCAATGGTATCATTAAAAAAAGAAAACAATTATACTTCTGTCAACACTTGGGTATAACACTTCTTTGTCTTTTGGAGAAATGTGTGAAAAAGTTATTTAATCAAACAATAATATTATTTCACTGGTCTTATCTTTGCATGCTATTGTGCCTGTCGTGGTGCCTACCATTACATGTGATATGTTCCACAGAGGGATGACAGACGAATTACTGTAATTAATTATTTAATTTGTTGACAT
The DNA here is from genome assembly GCF_900747795.2 of Erpetoichthys calabaricus. Classification (NCBI taxonomy): domain Eukaryota; kingdom Metazoa; phylum Chordata; class Cladistia; order Polypteriformes; family Polypteridae; genus Erpetoichthys; species Erpetoichthys calabaricus. The sequence continues at coordinate 117,289,120 of NC_041401.2, forward strand.
GATTTTCTTCTGAGGAGGAGCTATTGTTTAATTTATTCTGATTTTTTTTTAACCCAGCCCCCATCACAGATGGTGGCCTGGCCTTCCTGACTCCTACTGTTTTTGAACTTGAAAAATGTCACTGTAGCTTTCTATGGCAATGATTCTCAATTTCCAACCTTCTGTTCATCCTACGTAATACTGCTGGTCAACTTCTGTTGTTTTTCTGGTTGCTTTAAAAAAGAAACATTTTTATGATTTATTTTCTTTTATATAAATGGCATTTTTTAATGTTCCTTCCTCCACCTCCCAAACATTTCAACCTATTTCTGAATAAATCCTATGAAACATTTGCTCTGTGTTTTACTGTAACAGAAAACAATGCAGTAATAATTTATTATTTGATTACCAACAGATTGTTTGATTTATCTTTTAAGCCCTTCTTCCCACATGTGGCTAAATGCAGGCCAGAAATTTCTGTTAGCTATCTCTGCTGTTTACTTTGTACTCAGAATGACTCTTATCTTCATTTAGCCAGGCTGTCCTTGGCTCAGTTAAATTGTTTTTCTAATATATTGCCTTTTGTATCAAAATCCTGAGGCCAGATTCTGTCTATTTAATCGTGTCAGCAGAACACCAAACTATTTCATTCCTAAATCAAACTGTGTCCTCTCTTTCCCTTGAGAACTCGTTGAAATGGTTCACTTTGTGTGTATAAAATAATCAGGCTATTTTTAAGTTTTGTATATTGTCGTGACTTGGATAGCAAAAAAGATATGTTTACATTTATTTAAAGAACATGTTTTCTAGTAGTTCTGCCAATAAACATAATGAATCCTACTCCTACCTTCATAATACCATACTGGCTATTTACAGTATGCAAAACACTCACATATATTTGCTTAGATTTATTATGAACCAAACATCACCTGACAATTTCTTAAAATTGATACCAATATACAATTTTTTGCTTTGACATCCAGGACTTCAACATCTTGGTTAAGGAAAAGTCATTTTGGAAGAACATTTGCCTTCTTCAAAGGGTGACTGGCAGTAAAATACTAACATGTAAATTTTAAGGAGTGTATATCTTGTCTCTTATTGCTAATGTAAGTCACCAACATTCAGATTCTCTCCCAGGACCTGGCAGGCATACTCTGCCTGTAAGACATAGATTTCTCTGTGGAAATCACAAATAAAATTATGTGAGAAAAAGTCATTGTTGAGATGGAATTTGAAAAATATGTTACTTTATGAAAATGGTTAAAAATGTTAGATTGTGCTTGTTTCTTTTTGCTATACACAATTGACAAACTTTCTCAAAAGTCTTGATGCTTCCATATTAACATCTCAACAAAATTATAGGTTATCATTTTAATTACAGGAATGGAATAACAATCACACATAACAAACAAAATTTTTTAATAGTTTACTGGAGCAGATAAAAATTGTAAACTGAACAGTGGTGCCACTTTTGAATCAGCATTACAGAGTTACCTGGAATATTTCAAGCATTCACTTTTTATTTATTGATTTTTAAGACAATTATCACTTTTGTACTTTTTAGCAAACTGATAAACATGAGTTTCAATTAGTATTATTAGCTATAGGATTCTTTTAAAGAAAAGAGGTGCTGAAGGTGAAGTATACTAATGTCTGGAAAGAGTCTTACCCTCACTAATTTATTCATTATACTTGAACAATGAATGTATACTCAACAAGAGAAAATAAACTATAGTTAAAAGTTAGTATAACAAATTATTGTTAGTGACAATGCCATTGTTGAAATCTATAATTTTAGGGGTGCAAACATGAAAGGGTAGCATTGCGGTGCAATGGTTAGCACTGCTGCCTCATAGATCTTTACAGTAAGTCATTGTCTTTCTTATGTTTGCACGTTCTACCCATATCTACAGTTTTTTTTTCTCCAGGTATCATAGGCTTGCTCCCATTTCTCAAAGACACTAGTGTCAGGTTAACTGGCAGTTCTAAATTGCTCACATTTGTCTAAATGTATCTGAATAGGCACTGTGACAGACTAACATTGGATAGACTCCTGTAGGTTTTGGTTTGTTTTTTAAAATATACTAGCCAACCCGCGGTGTAGCATATGCCGCATAATTATGTATTGATGGGTGAACACTTCCTGAACGACACCCATCCATCCATCCATCCATTGTCTCCCGCTTATCCGAGGTCGGGTCGTGGGGGCAGCAGCTTGAGCAGAGATGCCCAGACTTCCCTCTCTCCGGCCACTTCTTCTAGCTCTTCCAGGAGAATCCCGAGGTGTTCCCAGGCCAGCCGGGAGACACAGTCCCTCCAGCGTGTCCTGGGTCTTTCCCGGGGTCTCCTCCCGGCTAGACGTGCCCGGAACACCTCACCAGGGAGGCGTCCAGGAGGCATCCTGATCAGATGCCCGAGCCACCTCATCTGACTCCTCTCGATGCGGAGGAGCAGCGGCTCTACTCTGAGCCCCTCCCGGATGACTGAGCTTCTCACCTTATCTTTAAGGGAAAGCCCAGACACCCTGCGGAGGAAACTCATTTCAGCCGCTTGTATTCGCAATCTCGTTCTTTCGGTCACTACCCATAGCTCATGACCATAGGTGAGGGTAGGAACATAGATCGACAGACCGATGCAGCGCCCGCATTACTGCGGATGCCGCACCGATCCGCCTGTCAATCTCACGCTCCGTTCTTCCCTCACTTGTGAACAAGACCCCGAGATACTTGAACTCCTCCACTTGGGGCAGGATCTCGCTACCAACCCTGAGAGGGCACTCCACCCTTTTCCAGCTGAGGACCATGGTCTCAGATTTGGAGGTGCTGATTCTCATCCCAGCCGCTTCACACTCAGCTGCGAACCGATCCAGAGAGAGCTGAAGATCACGGCCTGATGAAGCAAACAGGACAACATCATCTGCAAAAAGCAGTTGTCCAAATGGGGTGGGTTTGTGGATACCACTGTGAGTGAATGAAAAGATAGACCTCTGGAGAGAGCAACATATAATTGTCCGTGACTGAAAGTGGGATCATCTGTGACGAAGAAGGCCACGCTGGTGAAAGTTACTTCGTCGGTAGGGATAAGTGTCAATACTTGTAGATTAAGGTGTAGCGAGTCTTCGTTGTTGACGCTTAATATAGCTTGCGTACTGAGATGTTCCGGAGTCACAGCTGAGAAACACTTTTTTAATGTCTTTTAAGCACAGGGGAAAAAATGAACATGTGAAACATCCGTAATGTAATAAGCCACTAAGAAAAGTAACATTGCAACAATGCTATCTACGACTCGATCTCTGTAAACAGAAGTGAAAACAAAATTGAGCCCGGTGTATTCTTTAACTGCCTTGTGGCGCTGTAGTAGTGCTGCTGCTTTGCAGTAAGGAGACTGTGGAAGATTGTGGTTTCGCTTCCCGGTTCCTCCCTGTGTGGATAGCGCTTTGCATACTGAGAACACCGCTATATCAATGTAACGAAGTATTAACAGGAAATTGTCTTCATGTAATAGTAAAAGGAAAATTATCCGCGACAAACAAACTGTTTTACACGCTGCATACCAACCCGCGGCGTAGTATACGCCGCATAATCACTCCACTTTTTAAATGTTTTTTAAGCAGAGGTAAAAAAATGAACATTTGCAAAATCCGTAATGCTGCTTTCAGTAAGTACAATGCACACGTGTTTAATTTGTCGGCCACTTTTTGCCAGCCGTCTTTTCTGGTTTGGGCTGCTTTTGCAGTGTTACCGCTTGTGCATATTAAATCTTGAAATCCTTCGAGTAACTAACTAACACTAACCCATCCACACACACAGCTTGTGTGAAACAAATGCGCCCGTACTTTCATAATTTTGTTGCAGCCTATAGTGGAGTCAGGCACAGAGAAGGTCAGCTGCTGAGAGAGCGTCTCGACTGTTGCAGGGCCTGCATCGGTGAAGCAGGTGAGACGCTAATGAAACAGAGGCACAGGGCTTATTGGTTTTTAAAGACTGCTTCCTTCATTGTGTTTTAACCTCAGTTTTAAAGGATTGTTTTAAGGATCCCATGGGATACCCCTCGCAAACTGTTTTAGACGCTGCATTCAGCAATTCACATCCGCGACAAACATGCCTCTTCTTACATGGTCCTGCCGCGTCCACCCTCATTCTCAAAGCATACACACTGCCTGGTCATGTGCCCGCTCGCAAGAGCAACTCATGGAGACCCGCCCACCAACTCTAAGACCATGACGTGTAAAACAGTTTGCGATGGTGGTGCGTGCGTCATAACCGAAAAGAATAATGAAAAGTCAACATGGCTCAGAGGTGCATGTGGACTCCTAGCACAGACGAAAGCGACTTACAGGGTGGTCGGTGAGTTGTTGCGTCCGGGCACATGAGCAGGCAGTGGGAATGCCTAGAGAACAAGGGTGGATGCGGGCCGGGGAATAAGGAGTGTTGGTGGGCGGGGAAACGTTTTCCGTGTTCCTGCAGGACCATCTAAGAAGACGCATGTTTGTCGCAGATGCGGTGGACGCGGGCCGGGGAGTAAAGAGTGTTGGTGGGCGGGGAAACGTTTTCCGTGTTCCTGCAGGACCATCTAAGAAGACGCATGTTTGTCGCGGATGCGAATTGCTGTAAGTAGCGTGTAAAACAGTTTGCGATGTTGCACGCGGTCGTGAGTCGTAACCGAAAAGTCAATGTGGCTCAGAGCTGCATGTGGACTGTAGCACAGACAAACAGAAATGACGGCGTGTTTTCCGAGGCGTTGCATCCGAGTTGGTGGGCGTGGCTCTGCGAGTTTTCGTCGTATCCAATGGTCTTAGAGTTGGTGGGCGTGGCTCCTTCCTGTGTGCTTTCATGGGTGTGGGCGTGGCTCCTTCCTGCGTGCTTTCATGGGTGTGGGCGTGGCTCCTTCCTGCGTGCTTTCATGGGTGTCTTGCCCGCTCTGGCGGCGGCTTAGAGAATTATATATATAGATGTGTAACAAACATGAAGATCATCTCTCTTTACATAAACAAAACCATTTTCAATAAACACTGCTTTATTTCCACTTGTCAGCAATCTTCATACAAAGGCGTGTTATTATCTAATGAACAGCTGTCTCTAGCTGTAACCATAATCATCATAAATAGGGTGCAAATTGTTTGCTCTTCCACTCTTTCTTTGGTTCTTGAACACTCGGAAGTGGACTGGTACAGCCACCACATTGATCTTTGTTATTCATCACTGATTTATATAAGAGACTTTGCAAATGGGATTCAGAGCTTTCTCTGACATATTTAAGATTTAAAAATAAAAACCTTAACTGTTATAAAGGCATCATTCACTTTGTCATTGATTGCCAAAAATTGCAGATCACAGATAATGTTGCAATATTATAAATTGCCTTCAGCATGCAATTGTTTCCTCTGTCAAGAGGTAATAAGATCTGCAATTTAATCTGATGGTTTTGCATCTTAATTAAGACATGATTTATACCTCTGAAGCCTTTAAGTTTTCAGACTTGCTGTTTTGTGTGACTAGAAAATGAACACTTCCCTTGTGTCAGGAAGATGTCAACCTTCTACTTACTAGCCAGACTTAATTCACCAAAATGGGTTTTGTTAATGCTTTGTTAACCCAACCTCAGTGAAGCAAAAGTATAGAAAACAATCTGTCTGGCAAGTAAAATCAGACAGTGATTTAATCTAAAAGTCATTACTTCTAAATTGTATTTGTATAATAATATTTAGCATGTAATATATGGCACTCCACGCCTGTCAATGAGAAGTATACTGTTCAAAAATAAATTGATCTGATGTACTTACAACACTTGCAATTTGATGAGGGTGGAAATGTCATAACATTCTCAAGCTTAATTAGTCCACCACCCATACATGGCCAATTTTGAACTGCCACTTCTAAATTACATTCCTTTGGGATGTGGGAGGAAAACTAGAGCTTGCGGAATAAAGCCCACACAGACATAAACTTAAAAAAAAACTATTTGAGAGATTCAAACCAAGGATGCTAAATATGTGAGGCAGTAGTGCAAGGTACTAGACCACCATGTCACCGAGATCTATAACAATTTTAAAGAAGTAATGCTAGACAAGCAGTAGTTAATTAATATTTTTCCAATACACTGTATTGTAATAGGGTTGAAGGATTCAGGACAGCAGCATACTTTTTTTTTGTAGTTATGTGAAACTGTTTAATTATGACATGATGCTCAAACAATTAAAGGGGTACATCAATATAAAAACAAAAAAAGGAATACTATATATACATTTCACCCCATTCCTCAACGTAACCAAGAATATATCAACATGTTCAGTCAAAGAATGCATTCTTCTGATCTTAAATTTTTATTAACATTCTTCTCTTGAACTCTTTAATCAGTCTATAAGCATTATCGCACTACTGGATGAAACTCAAAGGAAACATATGCATAACATATGCTGAATGATAGTTAAGACTGGTAATTAGTAATTTTAGGTGACTCTGTGGCAGTGCTCCATTGTGTATAGTACATGTACCCACATCCTGAAGTTTGGTGCATTGTAAAACCTAGCACACATACAGAAAATAAATAAAATCATAAAGAAGAACTTTTACCACATAGATTTACATGCAGCTGCCGTCTAGTCTTGACTTTGTCATACATCAACTCACACATATGCAGTACTTTATGGAAGTTTTATGGTAGGAGTAATTTCACATACCCTGAATTTGTGATGAATACATTTGAGAATGCCAATATCTACATACACAAAGCTTAAAAAAGAGCAGCAAATCTTCATATCTTTAAATATAAAACACAAGAGAACTGTAAATTCAAAATGGTTTTAAACTAGAATCCCTGAAGCCTATGAAAAATTCCTTCAGACCTCTCCATCAGCATCATTTGTTTTGCAAATATGTGGATCAGCACAAGCAGCAGGCAGCCTGCTTTTATTCAAGAATATAACCAAAGAAAAAAAATAATTAAATTTACATGTTGCTGTCAATGAGTTAAAAACCCAAGCTCAAATATCAATCAACACAAAGTTGATATGTATTTTTGGACTTGTTTCGGTATACCTTTGCAAAAGTGTTTATTTTATATTCCAGTAACCACTTAAATGAGATCAAATCTGTCTCTCTCGCACATGCACACACACATTCATACATGAAAACATCACTTTTTGAAAAAAACGCTATGTCATTTGAACATGTTTTTTTTATCTTGCCTGTACTCCACGTTATAGTGCATGGTACTGAAAATGCAGACAGACTTCTTCTTTTTGGCCCTTTACACTGTCAGCATTGCACTGCCAGATCTAAACACTAGCGTGGTGAATTGCTCATGTACTAAAGTGACTTTAGCTACAGATGGAAGTCCCATTTTACTTACGGTGCCAAGCAGAGTTGTGTTGTGGTGCAGCAGTCTATTAGCTAGCAAAAGAGCTGTGAGGAATCTGTAGACGGCCTGTTCAGTCTAATAGCGGTCACGGGATATTGTATCTTTGATTGCTGGTACAACAAATAGTTCTGACCAGGCATCAACATGATTGCTGCTCTTGTGAAATGAATGGAGATAAATGTCATCAACTCAGAGAGGGAGAGGCAAGTTCTTTGTTTACTAACCTTAAACTATTACTTTGAATGTCTAGGACCTTGGATCAAACATCAAGAGGGTTGGCATGCTTCACTATTTATGAAGGAAATAATCCAATGTGCCATTATTAAAAGTGACTAAGCTAACATGCAAAGATCTGAATTAATCTCTTTGCTGCCTCAGAGGGCTGAATTTGAATGCATCATGCTCATTTGGACCCTGTACTATGTGTCCAGTGCAAATCCTAGAAAATTACTGCTGTTGAAACTGCACAGATATTATTAATTTCCATCCATTACAGCCATTAAAAAATAGAGTTGTCAAAAATCCCCAACAGATTAATAACTGCTTTTATGAGTTCTAATCTGACATTTTTCTTGAAGGTGCTAAACCTTCTTCTACACAATATTCTTTGCTTTTTTTAATTGTATGTCTTTCTAAATTGTCTTCTGGAGATGTAGTCTTGCTAGATTCCCCGATTTTAATGTTCAAGCTGAAAAAGGCCCTTGATTCATTTAATACCAGGTGCTCTCAGAGTGTTGACAATTTGCTCCAGAGGTTTTGTTTCAACATTTTAGTAGCAGCTGGCTCTCCTTACAGTATCTAAACACTTTTGAATCCCCCATTTTTACTTCAAATTTGACAATTAATTTAGTCCTAAGTATGCTGTTTTTAAACAACACAACTACCAAGAAGATTTTTCCATTTTTGCTCCATTTCAGTTATTAATTCTGATGCAAAGCTATTATCAAAACTTCTTGAATTATCAGGATGCTGATAATTTGCATCACCTCTTCTAGTTTCTTGCTATGGCCCTAATGTTATTTTGCCTGTGGCTTTATTGGCTTTTGGTGCAAAAAAGACCTTTTACCACTTGTGCTAAAATTTCCTGTGGTGAGTTACCAGATCAATTGAATTTGGTGAAGGCTTCATTAATATGATTCAAACACTCTATTCTTCACTCATTGTTCAAAATTATTTTGACCCTTCCAGATTTTTAAAGGTGCCAGACAAGCATTCCTGCTCTTTTTTCTTCTTTTAAATATGTCTTTTGCATGTCTGTCCTGCCACAAAGTTCCCACAAACTAATTACAGTAATCCCTCCTCCATCGCGGGGGTTGCATTCCAGAGCCACCCGCGAAATAAGAAAATCCGCGAAGTAGAAAATTTTTTTTATATTGTCATGCTTGGGTCACAGATTTACGCAGAAACACAGGAGGTTGTAGAGAGACAGGAACGTTATTCAAACACTGCAAACAAACATTTGTCTCTTTTTCAAAAGTTTAAACTGTGCTCCATGACAAGACAGAGATGACAGTTCTGTCTCACAATTAAAAGAATGCAAACATATCTTCCTCTTCAAAGGAAACAGAGAGGAAAGCAAACAAATAGGGCTGTTTGGCTTTTAAGTATGCGAAGCACCGCCGGTACAAAGCTGTTGAAGGCGGCAGCTCACACCCCCTCTGTCAGGAGCAGGGAGAGAGAGAGAGAGAGAGAGAGAGACAGAGAAAAACAAAGTCAAAAATCAATACGTGCCCTTTGAGCTTTTAAGTATGCGAAGCACTTTGCAGCATGTCGCTTCACTAAGCAGCTGCACACAGAAGGTAGCAACGTGAAGATAATCTTTCAGCATTTTTAGACGAGCGTCCGTATCGTCTAGGTGTGCGAACAGCCCCCCTGCTCACACCCCCTACGTCAGGATCACAGAAAGTCAGTGCAAGAGAGAGAGAGAGAAAGTAAGTTGGGTAGCTTCTCAGCCATCTGCCAATAGCGTCCCTTGTATGAAATCAACTGGGCAAACCAACTGAGGAAGCATGTACCAGAAATTAAAAGACCCATTGTCCTCAGAAATCCGCGAAACAGCAAAAAATCTGCGATATATATTTAAATATACTTACATATAAAATCCGCGATAGAGTGAAGCCGCGAAAGGCAAAGCGCGATATAGCGAGGGATCACTGTACCCTAATTTCTAATACTTATAGTTTCTCTCGTAAATATATCATTTTATGCAGATGATATCCTGTTATATCTAGGTAATGCCCCTTTCAATATTTTCCACATGCGAATATAAAATCAACTGGACAAAAATCTGCCCTTTTCCCATTAAGTTGTTTGTGTAAGTCAATGCTCTTTCCCTGCCTCAATCCCTGTGACTAGTGACCTTAAATATTTGGGTATTGACATCTTCCTAGCTTGTCAAAATACCATAATCTCAAATCATTGTTGGAACTGTAATAGTTTTAAAGATTCACTCACTACATGGTCATCTCTTCTGCTATATTTCTGTTCCAGTTTGGTCATTGTTAAAAGTAATGTACTCCCTTGCCCTCCAAATAAATTCTACCTGGAGGTTAGAGTCCTGATTTCTAAATCCTTATGCATAATAAGGAAATCTCCATGAATTTTTCCAGTCTTATCCGTGATAAATAGGAGGTTGAAGTTTCCTTACCAGATTTTGAATTAGGCGGCACGGTGGCGCAGTGGGTAGCGCTGCTGCCTCGCAGATGGTACACCTGGGGACCTGGATTCGATTCCCGGGTCCTCCCTGCGTGGAGTTTGCATGTTCTCCCCGTGTCTGCGTGGGTTTCCTCCGGGCGCTCCAGTTTCCTCCCACAGTCCAAAGACATGCAGGTTAGGTGGATTGGCGATTCTAAATTGGCCCTAGTGTGTGCTTGGTGTTTGTGTGTGTCCTGCGGTGGGTTGGCACCCTGCCCAGGATTGGTTCCCTGCCTTGTGCCCTGTGTTGGCTGGGATTGGCTCCAGCAGACCCCCGTGACCCTGTGTTCGGATTCAGCGGGTTGGAAAATGGATGGATGGATGGATGGATTTTGAATTATTCCAGTGGGCTTTTGTTCTGTGTCCAGCATAGAGTTGGTTGATTCCCCTTGTTAATACCCCCTCTGATTTGTCATCAAATCCTGTAAATCCACTAAAACAAAAATCTCACGCTATCAATTTATAGGACCTTTAGTCTCCTATATGTTAACTTTATGGCACAGGTTGAAAAACCTCAAGATTATTTCTGAAGATGGCACTCATACAGTTCCATCTTCATCAACTCTGCTTTATTCAATGACATAACATTATAAACAATGCCGTGCTCTGGACAGTCCCGTCCCTAAATTTTATGTCAATGTGGTCTGGTTCCTGGGCTACATTTAGCACCTAGGTTTTTCTCATGTAATTTTCTTTTTATCATCTTTAATAAGGCAAATTTTGTGGGGTGATGGGTGGGGTGTTTTTTTTACTATTATTACTGTCACTATAATTGTCTTCTTTCAACTTTTTATTTTAGGAGAAACTTAATGAGGTATCACCCATTGCAAGGCTACTCTCGGATCCCAACCGGGTGGTTCATCATCTGGTAGGTACAGCAACGTGCTGTAATCAGCACATGCTCCCAACCTCTCTCTATCTTTCTATTGATTATTATTTTTATTGTTGATAATTATTGTTATTTAAACTCCAATAAAAAATCACAAAAATAGCAAATAAAGCAATAAAGTAATGTCTACAATTAGACAGAAATGAACACAATCTACAATATTAACCACATACCTAATTAAAAAAAATAGCACTTCTTGCATCTTGAGCGTGTCTTAATGTCCACTGTCAACTTTTTGAGTATTTTGCCCAAGAAAACTCTACTGGTCCAAAAACTAAATACTCTTCTAAAAACGTAATAATATACATTGCAGATAAGCAATAACGGTTTTAACTGCTGTTTTGACAGAGTGGGCTTCACTGTTTATGCTGCTGCAGACAAAAGGACTTAGTATTGCATAAAGTTAATTACTATGCTTGAGGAATTTTGAATAAAATTAGAAAACATTGGCTTGGAAATTGGCATATTATACAGTGAAAACGTGAAAAACCTTGCTTGAAAAAATCCATTTAGAAATTTCTCAAGTAAATACCACAAACATTTTCTGCCCAAATGGGGAGACTGATTTTCTAATGAATTTCATGTATGTTCTGCTTTTGAAAGTGAAGCAGTAGCAAAGTGTGATTACATAACTGATCATGTGATCTCCTTGTGTTCTTCTTCCAGAACATAGTATTATATACAAGCTATGAGAATGTTTGCTCAATAGAATGCATATAATTTTCTTAAATTGCTGCATATTAGAGTGATCTTCTTCATAACAACTGAGGACAGCTTTAGCATAATGAAAAAAAAATGTCTGCAACTAGATCATTAGGATATGGTGGCCCATGCTGAAAGTTAACAGCTTGATGTAGGATTACAGTTTAAGTGATATAATAAAATATATGCATATAGAGTATCTACTATACATATATGTATAGCCACAGTTTACCGATGCAATATATACTGAGAGCGCAGAGGAAAACAATGGAGAAAACTCTTGATGCTTTGGGACAGACAGGAAATGCCCCCAAAGATCTAACAGAAGTTTCAAGTTTGTAAGGGTCTAGGTTTTTTGACACATCTTGACTTATTTTTCCATTTGTTTATTATTTTTTATTGTTTTTTTTCCTGATGCCACTATGTCACCATTTTTGTCTGGGGTGCCACAACTGGTTAGAAAGGAGAGTGCCAACAATTTGTTGGGTATTATTAGGATTTTTCTGTTTGTTCTTTTGACTTCTATATTTTGTTTGGCCTTTGGGAATTTGTTGATCAGTATCCCAACTAATTCATGGTATTCTGAAGCTTTATCTTCCTCTTGACTCTTTTTGGCTGTTTAGTCTCCAGGTCATATTTTCAAACAGCACCACAAATGGCAAAGATAAGTCAGAACACAAGACAGGACTGCCAATTTTAATCTTACGATTCCCCACCTACACAGTATAAAAATGAATCAGAAAGGAGTATGGGCAGCTTGCCTATGTCCGTAATACTAAATAGAACTCTGTAGGAGAAAAAACTACTGTCATGCTACTGATGTAAGAGCTGCACTCTGGTAACTTATGAATGGATATTTGTGATTTGCCTTGTCCTGCAGCCAAGTATGGACTGTTCTAAATGTCTTGCTCTATTTACTAGATAAAATTTAAAATAATGAAAAGTGTCATCATGACTGGGTTAATAATTTGGTACTATAAACTCTTGCCTTTCAAAACTTGTTCTGGATTCAGAAACATTTCGAATTAAAATGCAAAATGCTGATTTTGTTTTGCAATTTTACACCATGATTATACTGCATATGCACATTATATAACATCATAAGGACATATACTAAAATAGTATCTTTTAATTAACTTCTTTAATGTTTAAATGTAGACATGTAAACATTTTATTTAATACAGAAATACTGTAACACCAATAGCAGGCTTTGAAAAAAATCCTTAATTAAGATTAAATATTACAAACATGTCAAATTATTTCTTGCAAAACACATATTTTTGGATAATACTGATCATCAGTTTGAGGGAGTGCAGAAAAGGCTAGAGTCCAAATCATTACACCTATGATTTTTTTTCCTTTTGTGTACACTCTGCCAAAAATTAGGCAGAGTATCCTCTGCAGGCATCTTTAATGAATCTAACCAACTTGCAATGTTCCTTTAATTTCAAAACTCCTTGCCTGCTTTTTCAGAAGGAATAAGCACCCTGCTCACACACTGCTAAAAGAACACAAAATGGCAAGGCCTTATAAATAAGCTGCATATTTCACATTGACAACTGAAAAGGTATAGTGCCAATGAAGTGCCACTCATTGGTGACTATACTACTTTGAGAAATTAGCTAACAGGGCTGGATTAAATGAAATTCCATACCAACCACTTCCTTTTTATTTGCAAGTCTGGATTCCTTGTTGCAAATGACACAGTGAAGACCTTCCATAAATATTTCTCAGTGCTAGCCTGAGTGGCTATATTTTCATTGTTCCTTAAAAAAAGTTACAGTTTAATTTATGCCAACCATTTTTCTTTCTTCATCCCACGAATGCCATTTATACCAAATCTGGGGCAGTGCTGAATGTGAATACTGTGTCCACTGGGAGGAAAAGGACATTTCGATGAGAAGATAACATCATCAGGCATACGACACCTTCAGTATCCTTTAGACATAAGATACATTTTATTCCTATATTTTTCATCGTTAATAATAGGACAGCTTAGATCAAGATTCCAAATTGCTTAACTACCAAAGAGCAATATTTTGAGAAGTTTGCATATGGACACATAAGCCCCCTGATGGAAAAATTAGGTTTTCAAACCTTTCAAGAAAAAATGTGCAACTCTTCCCATTCATCAGTGATATTAATTAATTCTCTTTCCTTGTGTCCTCAGATTGACCAATACTGCTGATAAAATGTTAGCCTTTCAGTTGCACCAAGTGGATTCATCAAATATCAAATTCTTATGGGTCAGAAGTAGGTTCTGGCAGCTCACTAGTGTTACCTTTTCCTTGTTTATCACTAATGGCAGCATCCCATGGGCTTTTTACTTTGATAGAATAATAAATAATAAAATAAAAACCATCCTAAAACTTCACTGCACTAATATTGTTTGCCATCACAGCAATTTGAGCAACTGAGATATTAAATTTATTTAGTTAGCTCAAATGACAGCTTTGCGGCACAGTGACAAAGGGGTCAGCTTGGCAGTCTTTTCACAGATGCTAGGAAAATTAAATTAACATTTTAATTAAACGTGAGTTAAAATGAAGACGTTAACCGCATTCAGGACCTTTGCTTTTTCCGTGTATGTTTTTTGAATGTATTTGATTTTAACAAGATCCCTCCCTAGCAGCATGGACCTCTTTAAGAAATAATATGTGTTAAATAAGAAAACACATTGCCTTTTGGATTACTTTTCTGGAGAACTGGTAGTATGCACCTGTGGCCCCAGCGGATGCAATCTGAAAAGGCATTCATTTTAATGAAGACAGGGAGATGCCTGCAGAATGGCATGTTAAGAAAGGGGAATTGGGCTTGTGCTTATTTAGCAGACCAATCCATCTGTCTTAAATAGATCTTAGAAGGATGGATGCCTGCAATTTACTGGGAGCCTCTTGTATAGGAAAAGGTTTGTAATGAGAAAGGCTGGCCAAAATCACATGTTAATTGCATAGGCGTGCACTGCTGATATTGTTATTACCAATCTTGTTGACAGAAGAGGTGGTAATGGTAAATGTACAGGTATCTGATGTGAGAGGTGAATAAATCTCTTCTTTTTTTATTATGTATTTTGAACAAGTCAAAGGTGATGAAACTAAAGATGGTGCAATTTTATATATATATATATATATATACAGTATATATATATATATATATATATATATATATATATATTGTGACACCTGTAGGGGGCGTGCCAGCCACCCAACCCCTAAAGTCAGACACACTTGAAAAACTCACGCTTTTATTTTCTTGTTCTCAGCACAGCACACAATACTCAAATCACCAACAATAACTCAGTCCCTTCTTTCTTTTGCTTTCTTTTTTCTTTTCCTTTCTTTCTCTCTTCTGCCACCTTTATTCCTCCCTTCACAAGCTCTGTCCTCCACCTCCCGGAATGAATTGATGCAGCCACTTTTATATTGTTCCCATATGTGCTCCATGTGCTCCTTGATGATCTTCCTGCAGCACTTTCTGGTGTGGCAGAAGTGCTGTAGTCCATGGCTCCAGAATCGTCCAAACGCCCCTTAGTGTCCCGAAGGAGGTATTGTCTCTCCCGGTCTTTTCATCGTCCAGGCATCCCAGCTGGGCAAGAGCTCCAGCCATCCGCCACAATATGTGTATATATATATATATATATATATATATATATATATATATATATATATATATATACAGTTCTGTGCATATGTTAGGACACCCTGTTGGCATTTGAAATAAGAAAATTGTGAATACAACTTCAACAGCAAGCAACCTGAAATAATGCCATTTTTATGAAAATGTTAAAATAGAGTTATGATGTATTCATGAGTTTAAAAGAATTAAATTATATATTGTATATATTTTCTTTGCACATCTTATATAGTATCAAGTTGTTCAGATGACATAAATCTACTTTGTGAGAGAATAACACAAGGGAAATACTTTAGAAGGGTTATAATGAAAAAAAAAATCTCCACTGGTGGCTAACCTTTAAATGAGCATATGTAAATATGTTTTTCCTTTGGCAACACATGTAAGGACGAATCATGAAGGTGATGGATACGTTTTCAGTTTGCTCTTCGCCCCCCATGCCATAAAAAATCTGTCATGCCACTTCAATGTTATATTAAAATAGTGACACACTTGCCTGTACACAAATGTTATAGTTTTGGCTAGCTGTGACTAGCTATGGCTAAAAGACAGTTCTGTCAATGACAGAGTTAACATGAATGGCTAGGCATCATTTTTGACTACATAAAATCCTTTGTTTTAGACCAAGTCTCAAAACTAAATGTGAGCACAAAAATAGGTTTTCTAAGTGAATTGTCCGCAATAAATAAAAAGCAGTTAGACATAACTAAAACAGTTGCTAAGACATCACCAAGAACTGAAAAGTGTATGAGTTAAGCTTACAAGGGTGGAAGATAGGTCCAATAATTTTTTCTGCAATAATCTAATTTTATCATACAACCCCAAATCAGAAAAAGTTGGGACAGTGTGGAAAATGTGAATAAAAAAAGAAAAAAGCAAGTTATAAATTCTCCTCAAATTTTATTTCATTGCAGACAGTATGAACACAAAATACAGTAATTCATGTTTTTTTTTGTCAACATCATTTGATTTGTAAATAAATATCCATTCTTGCCATTAAGGCTTGCAACACATTTCAAAAAAAGTTGGGACAGTACAGCATTTACCAGTTTGTACAGTTCCCCTGTCTTTTAACAACACTTAAAAGATGTTTAGGCATTGAAGAAATCAAGTGACTAAGTGTTGCAGGTGTTAGTTTGTCCCATTCTTCCTGCAAACAACGTTTTAGGTGCGCAACAGTACGGGGTCTTCGTTGACGCATTTTTCGTTTCAAAATGCGCCAAACATTCTCTATAGAAGACAAATCAGGGCTGCAGGCAGGCCAGTCAAGCATCCGCACCCTCTTCTTACGCAGCCATGCCTTTGTTATGCACGCAGTATGTGGTTTGGCATTGTCTTGCTGAAATAAGCATGGGCGTTCCTGGAAAAATCGTCGTCTTGAAGGCAGCATTTGTTCCTCCAAAACTGAGATATACTTCTCAGCATTGATGGTGCCATCGCAGAAGTGCAAGTTACCTTTGCCGAAGGCACTGACACAACCCCATACCATGACAGACCCTGGCTTTTGGACTTGTATCTGGTAATAGTCTGGATGGTCCTTTTCCTCTTTGGTCCGCAGCACACGGTGTCCATTTCTTCCAAAAAAAGATGTGAAAAACTGATTCATCTGACCACAATACACATTTCCACTGCACAATGGACCATCCCAGATGCCTCAGAGCCCAGAGAAGTCGACGGCGCTTCTGGACACTATTTATGTAGGGCTTCCTTTTGGCACAGTACAGTTTTAGCTGGCATTTCCTAATGTAACTACGTACTGTAGTGCTTGACAGTGACTTCCTGAAGTAGTCCTGAGCCCACGCAGTTATATCATTTATTGATGAATGACGGTTTTTAATGCAGTGCCGTCTGAGGGCTCGGAGATCACGGCCATTCAGTTTAGGCTTGCGCCCTTGGTCTTTGCGCACGGTAATTTCTCCAGATTCCCTGATTCTTTTCACTATGTTATGCACTGTAGAGGGAGAAATGCCCAAATCTCTTCCTATCTGTCTTTGAGAAACGTTTTTCTTCATCATTTCAAAGATTTTTGCCCACACTTGGTGGCAAACTGGCGATCCTCTGCCCATCTTTGCTCCTAAAGGAGTACGCCTTTCCGCGATGCTGCTTGTGTACCGAATCATGATTGCAATCACCTGTTAACATCACCAGTTTCAAATCACATCATTATTTAGTTATTATACCTCATTTCTACCCCTTAATTGCCCCCATCCCAACTTTTTTTGGAATGTGTTGCAAGCCTGAATGGCAAGAATGGATATTTATTTACAAATCAAATAATGTTGACAAAACAAAACGTGAATTATTTTGTGTTCATACTGTCTGCAGTGAAATAAAATTTGAGGAGAATTTATAACTTGCTTTTTTCTTTTTTTATTCACATTTTCCACACTGTCCCAACTTTTTCTGTTTTGGGGTTGAACATTATTTTTGTTAAATTTTACATATAGTAATGAGAAGTCAAGCAAAATGACACCTTTTATTGGCTAACTAAAAATATTACAATATGCAAGCTTTCAAGGCAACTCAAGCCCCTTTTTCATCTTGTCTTCACCATGCCTTGAAATGCAGTACAGTATATATATATATATTAAATTATACAGATAAACTTTTAACGTCATTTAAATAATGTATGTTGTTATTAAATGTGTGGATATGGTGGACAGCGATGAACTGGCTACCTGTTCAGGGATTGTTCCTGCCTCGTGCTGTATGCTTTCTGAGACTGGCACAACCCTGGATGGATAGAAGGATGGAATAATTAAACATGTGCTATGAATATATTTCAATGTTCCTTAAAAGTTTTGAAGAATCGGTGTTCTAAGCTTACAGATGGCTTGACGTTTATTAAAGAGCTGAGTGTGTGGCGATTGATTACTTGAAGAAAGAAAAGGAAGGACAGGAATTGGGGTTGAGTATTTTTGAAAGAGACAGTACTGCTGCAATAAATTATTTCATCGAGGGTTACGCATGGCGTAGAAAGCATCTTGCAGGAGCCCAGAAAAATCTCTGCTCGTCACTACCATTGCTCCACTGTGGCCCCATGTTTAATACATGCTTTAATTCATTTCATTATGAAAATGATATCAAGTATACATCTTAGCATTTAAATTGTTCAGAGAGCTGTAATATCATGAATGTAATGTATTCTGTGTCCTGCTGGTGTAAGAGAAGGCCAATATAAGAAGCAAGTAGTGATTTACACACATAAGAGTACACAGAAGAACATACAGAATATGAAGCATTTAACGTGTTACTTTAGCTACTATGGGTATTTGAGAAACTACTAAATTAAAAGATTTTAAGATTAAGTTTATGACGTTCTACTTTAATGACAAAATAAACTATGTGATTAAAGTGGAATTTGGAGATTAAAGTTGACATTTTAATATTTTTTTTTCTACTGTGTCTCTATTTTTTTCTTTTCTCTGTAACCTAATAAGCTTCCATATGGCACTCTGACAGTGGGCTACAACTCACCGTTTGACAGCGACTTTGATATCTGACAACTTATTTTTTATTTCGAGCACTGTGTGACTTTCTGAATGTAAGCGCTTTGCTATTTCTTATCCTTGCTACCATAATAACTATTAGTGCCAACACAACAATAGGCTTTATAGCCATAATACCTGACAATAACATTTAATCTATGTCAAATCTATCATATGTTAAAATGTAGTAACTTAAGACTACAACATGTCAACAAAAGTTCAGAAGCAATTTTTTTTATGATCAAACAGAGAACTTTGTTAGCTGGAATGTCAAAGGTCTCAATCATGAATTAATAAGAAAGAGAGTATTCTCTCACTTAACAGGTTTTAATGCCAAGACAGTATTTTTACAGGAGACTCACTTAATAAGCAAGGACCAGTTTTATTTGCAAAGGAAATGGATTGGCCAAATTTTTCACTCCGCCTACACAAAGAAAACTAAGGGTGTGGGAATATTAATACACAGAACTATCCCTTTTGTAATGTCAGACGTAATATGTGATCCTTAAGAGTGATACGTCATAGTGATGGGCAATTATTCAATACTAATAATGATTCTGATAAATATTTATGCACCTAACTTGGATGATAGAAATTTTATACAAAATATATTCACATCTAATCCTAATGTGAACACTCATAAAATTATAATGGCTGCACATTTTAATTGTATTTTAAACTAGCAAAATACCCGCGCTTCGCAGCGGCGAAATACTGGCTGAATATTTAAATTAAGAAAAAAGTAAACATTTTTAAAGTGAGGGAAAATATACAAATAATTATTTGTTAAGGATCTCTTTGTATACGACGTTGTCAGTTCGTCCGTCCGGTTGTAATATGACAAAGCTGTGCGCTGAGCTTACTCTTGAGCATGCAACATACAGTTGGCCATGTGAAAAGCAATCCTGCCTCAAATCAATGCCAACCTTTTGTAGTGTTTGTCCTTGAGACTTATTAATTGTCATTGCGAAGCAGAGCCTTACTGGAAATTGAACGCGTTTGAATTGAAATGGGAGATTAGATGGTATAACGGGGATGCGAGGAATAAAAACTGTGTCACCTGAGGAACTGCCAGTAAAAATAGTTGCTTCAATCAGGTTGTTTTGTAGAGATGTGACCTGAAGTCTCGTGCCGTTACAAAGTTTTGGTGGCTGTAAGTTTCTCAGTAACATTATTGGTGCCCCAACCTTCAAAATGAGATTATGCTCAGGAGTGCCTGGAGGATTTAAAGTGTTGAGAAACTCTATCGGATAATGTACCGCGTCTTCTACTTCTACAACTGAATCAACAGATTGATATGTTTTTGGTTGTGAAGGTAGTTGTTGAAGTAAAATGTGGTTTATAGTCGTAGTCATGTCATTTTTTGGTGTCAGGATAGCTCTCTCTCTTAACCATGACACGTCATTTTGGTGGAGATTTCATAGATCGGGGTAAACATTTTGAAGAAGGCTTTGTAAGGTATTGACGATGAGACAGAGATTTGTAGGAATATTTATTTTACGATTTGCTTGTATGAAGGTGCCATCACCTATACTCATCAGAAGACCAGAGAACTCTTCGGCTTTTTTGTCGCCTTTCAAATGAACTCTCATGTTTATTTTTCAAGTAACAACATTGATTTGTGGCCATAGGTATGAAGATTTCAGAGATGCTTTAACTTCATCAGCGCGTGTTCCTCTGGGCACGACTGGTAGGGTTTGGCGGAAGTCTCCTGCCAGTAACACTGTCAAGCCTCCCATAAGTTTGTTAGTGTTTCGGATGTCTTGGAGGGTCCTGTCTAAAGCCTCAATACCTGCTCTGTGTGCCATAGTGCATTCATCCCACATAATAAGCTGACAATGTCGCAGCACTTCAGCCATGTTGCTCTGCTTTGATATGTTACACATGGGGGATTCAGTATGGTTGAGGTTCAGAGGTAGCTTGAAAGCTGAATGAGCACTTCTGCCACCCTCTAGAAGAGTTGCAGCAATGCCAGAAGAAGCCACAGCTATGGCAATGTTATGTTTTGCTCTGATTTTTGCAAGGAGAAGGTTTATTAGGAATGTCTTACCAGTTCCTCCTGGAGCATCAAGGAAAAACACCGTGCCAGTGGCTGACGTAACGCTGCTCATGATTTGGTCATAAACTGACTTTTGGTCACTATTTAGCAAACGTTCATTATTTGTGACTATATTGGCCAATTGCGAGGTGTTGTAAGATGTCTCTTTCAAGTACTCGGGATTTGACGTAAGTTGTGCTAGTTCTGTTAAAGGTGAAGGCAAACCGTAATGATGAAGAGATTGACCTCCAATACTAATTACGTAGTTTTGAAGCAACTGTAGACAGTTGTTATAGATCAAATTTAACCACTGGTGGACTTCTCTTTGTATATGATGTTTTTCAGTCTGTCTCCTAATATCTTCTGCTATGCTGTCTTTATGTTTTTCCCATAGGTTTAAGGGGTTTTCCATTTGGCAGAACACCAACATGACAGCAAACAGTTCACGGATCTTTTGAGGTGAGCGAGACAGAGCAGCTTCGTGTAGAGTCTCGTCCCAGTTGATATCGTCATGTAATAAACCGAGTGCCCTGCAGGCTGACTTATAGGTCGGATGTAGGACACCATCAACTGTTCTGAGACATTTGAAAGATGTGGGACCTGTGATTTTGTTGAGCAGCAGTCGAAGACGGTAGCATTCAGAGTTATTTGGGTGTATAGTGTAGACCCGTCCCAGTACATTATCCTTTTTTACTCCCGAATGTCCTGGTACAGGGTTGCCCTGTTTTCTTCGACGAAACATGTTGTTTGCCCACACATAGTATGATGGAATTTCATTATAATGAAGTTGTTTTGCAAAATCATCGTGTTTACAAAGGTCAAAGAATGCTAAAAGGGTGGTTTGTGGTGGATTGTGTACTTTATCGGCAACGTTGGCTTCTGTGAAATAAATTCTTTGTCCGTTCTGAAGATGCACAGCAAGATGAACGACTGGAGGGAAACGTTCGTGAATGGGAAAACAGAAAATGCGCCAGGCTGCTTCAGAGCTACTAATGTAACGACCAGCTTCGTATCGAGATACTTCGTCATTTTCATTTTGTATTGTAAATACTGCCTGGTCACTTCCCTTGTTAACATACTTGCAGATGTATTTGATTGATTTTACTGAAGTGCAAAATTCGACATTGATGTGAGCATTGAAGAAGCGGGATAGCACAGGACTATAAGGAACCACCCATCTGTTGTCGATATCTACTCCTTTGATGTTAATTGTATGACCTCCATCAGCAGGTGCGCGCCGGCGGTACTGAGGGTAACCATCTTCTCCGGTCTGAGTTTCTGAGATGAATGGACGCGGGTACTTCTTAGTGCATATTCTGTTGATCATGCAGGGTGAGTTGATATTATGAGGTCCACATGGGCCGTGAATCATGGTGGATTTTACTATTTTGTGTAGGGCAGGGTCAGTCTGTGGATCAGGAATTTCCGCACGGATGACTTCATCGATGAGAGCTGGTTTAATCCTATCTTTTATCCACAATAGAATGTGTGCATGGGGAATACCTCGCTTTTGCCACTCTATGGTGTACATGTAGCAATTTGTACAGCCGAAAATGTTACTCTTCGTGAGCAAGTCTATCATTTTCCGAATCTTGAGATGAAATACACGACTGATAAGGTCGTGGCGATCGTGAGGTTTTTGACGTGGAAGGAGAATTTCAGTAATGTCAGGCCATTTAGGATTGCAAGTAAATGTGATAAATAAGTCAGGGCGGCCATAATGACGTACGTATGTCATTGCGTCTTGTGTACGCTCGTGCATATAGCGAGGTCCTCCAGTGAAAGAAGATGGTAATATGACAGCTTGACCAAGTTCTGTTAAATCAGTGTCGTTTTTGTCAATAGCACCTTTTAAGTGAACGTAATTTTCAGCTCGTAGTTTTTTCTGATTTAGTTTGATATAATTTAGTCTTTCGGATTCAATTTTTGCGTACATATCAACTAAAAACTGATTTAATAAAGTTCGGAAGAAAAGGATAGTATTATCATGATGTTGTCTGATCATAAGGCGGTATGAATAGAAGTTTGCTGCAGAGACGGTTTTGTTCATAGGTAACTTACTGGTAGCATGAACTTGAGGTATAGATACAGAATAGCCGTCTTCACCATAGCAGAACATGAGAGGATATTGAAGTGCATCATAGGATCTGTGGGTTTCTTTAATGCGTTGTAGTTTATTGTCTCTGGTTTTCAAGACAATATCTCTATTGTTGAACATTTGCCCAATGATGACAACACCAACTTGATGAACTGTGGGTTTATTAAATCTGCCTTTGTGTGCATGTAATGGTTTTTTGTCTGCGTGAATGACAACTTTGAAGTCTTTGTCATCATCTGAAATACTGTCCATTGTGGAGTGGAAGTCCTGGATGTAAGTGTTACAGTCATGGAGCATTTTTTGTAATTGCTTGACCAGGGGTATGTTAAGTCCAGAAAAATTAGCGCAGTGGATTTGTGCTTCCTTTTCATCATCCCCGACAAAATAAATTTGAAAAATTTGTGTTCCTCACTCGGCATAGGTAAAAGACTGCCAATCAAGTGATACACTTGTCCCTGAACTTTAAATGAAGGCATAAAATTTCCCTCAACGATTTGTTTAGCACCAAATGACGTCATTTGAAATGCGCTGTTGTACTTTCGAATATTGTTCAAGAAATGCTCACTTTGAGGATGTTCGCCATTTAACAGGCCCTCAAGAAGGTCAGAAAGCTTACGTAAAGGAGTGAGAGAGACTTTACCACCGTTACAGCACAAACCAGGAGACTCGCATTTCCACTTCTGAGCTTGACAATAGTCACAGTGAACATCCATGGATCCAATATGTACTGTTTTGTCAGACTCATAATGTATGTTTGGGTCGTACGCAAATCCACAATTGGCTTTTTTGAGCCAAACCTGTTGTTTTCGTATGAGCCGCTTTTCATTATTGGGATCGTATCTAGAAACAGAAGCTCTATTAACTTGTGGATTTGCCTCCGTGTATTTAGCCACAGCGTCTCTATGAACTTGTGGATTTGCTTGCGAGTATTTAGCCACAGCGTTCCTATTAACTTGTGGATGTGCTTGTGAGTATTTAGCAACAGCGTCCCTATGAAGTTGTGGATTTGCTTGCGAGTATTTAGCCACAGCGTCCCTATGAAGTTGTGGATTTGCTTGCGAGTATTTAGCCACAGAGTCCCTATGAACTTGTGGATTTGCTTGCGAGTATTTAGCCACAGCGTCCCTATGAACTTGTGGATTTGCTTCTGAGTATTTAGCCACAGCGTCCCTATGAACTTGTGGATTTGCTTCTGAGTATTTAGCCACAGCGTCCCTATGAACTTGTGGATTTGCTTCTGAGTATTTAGCCACAGCGTCCCTATGAACTTGTGTATTTGCTTCTAAGTATTTAGCCACAGCATCCCTATGAACTTGTGGATTTGCTTGTGAGTATTTGGCGGCAGCTGCACGAAGTTGCTTCCGTCTAGCTGCATCAGAAAATTGACCACGACGTCTGATACGCTTCCTTTTTACTGTGTTCTCACAGCTTGGATTGCTGCTGTTATAATCGGCTCGAGCTAGATTTGTGTTGAACTGACATTCGGTATGTGTCAATCGATATAAGCATACAACTGGCTTCATCAATAACTTCGCATCAATCTTTTGAGAGTTGAAATATTCATAAACATCAAAGTGTCCACTACTCAAATCGTCACCTGTGAATCTAAGATGTTTCAGAGGCATTGACGGTTCTCCAAAGGTGTAAAATATTTGGCCATTTCGGTATACTTGAAAGCGACAACCAAACAATTCAGCGGCAGCCATCAACTCACATGCAGAACCATAGGTGAAGGGCTTAAGCATTTCAGTCTTATAGTGCTCCTGTGTAGTATAATTATCTCCTGTACCATCATCAGTCCACACTTTGAACCTGTCCCAGTCATTTAATACATAAGACACAATGTCCTTGCGGATATCAAAAGTGAGCCTGATATGTCCGTGCAATATGTAACACAGAGAATGGAAAAGGCAGGCGCCATCTCCGGGCATACACACCACTCGGTAAGTGATAGTTCTTTGATTGATGGTGATCACCTCGATAGACATTTTAATAGGGGTAGAGTTGGAAGAATAAAGGGAATGGGTACTTGATGAACAACAGAGAAGTCGCGGATTACATAAAGGAAATGGGTATGTAAACAGTAAAGTAAGTGTAAAATATCTACACAACAACTATAACAATCTTAACAAATGAACAATAAAACAACGGAGAACCCGTGGATTAAATGTGCTTTATAAACTGTGGAGCGCTTTATATGGGCAGGCAGTCAGGCAAAGAAAGTGATTCAAATATATAAACGAAGAAAACAACAGCAGAGAAGCCGCGGATTAAATAAAGGAAATGGGTACTTGAACACTAAACTAAGTGTAAAATATCTACACAATAACTATAACAATCTTAACAAAAGAACAATAAAACAGCGGAGAACCCGTGGATTAAATGTGTTGTTATAAACTGCGGAGCGCTTTATATGGGCAGGCAGTCAGGCAAAGAAAGGGATTCAAATATATAAACGAAGAAACCAACAGCAGAGAAGCCGCGGATTAAATAAAGGCAATGGGTACATGAACAATAAACTAAGTGTAAAATATCTACACAATAACTATAACAATCTTAACAAATGAACAATAAAACTGCGGAGAACTCGTGGATTAAATGTGCTCTTATAAACTGCGGAGCGCTTTATATGGCCAGGCAGTCAGGCAAAGAAAGGGATTCAAATATATAAACGAAGAAAACAACAGCAGAGAAGTCGCGGATTAAATAAAGAAAATGGGTACCTGAACACTAAAGTAAGTGTAAAATATCTACACAATAACTATAACAATCTTAACAAATGAACAATAAAGCAGCGGAGAACCCGTGGATTAAATGTGCTCTTATAAACTGCGGAGCGCTTTATATGGGCAGGCAGTTAGGCAAAGAAAGGGATTCAAATATATAAACGAAGAAAACAACAGCAGAGAAGCCGCGGATTAAATAAAGGCAATGGGTACGTGAACAATAAACTAAGTGTAAAACATCTACACAATAACTATAACAATCTTAAGAAATGAACAATAAAACAGTGGAGAACCCGTGGATTAAATGTGCTCTTATAAACTGCGGAGCGCTTTATATGGGCAGGCAGTTAGGCAAAGAAAGGGATTCAAATATATAAACGAAGAAAACAACAGCAGAGAAGTCGCGGATTAAATAAAGAAAATGGGTACCTGAACACTAAAGTAAGTGTAAAATATCTACACAATAACTATAACAATTTTAACAAATGAACAATAAAGCAGCGGAGAACCCGTGGATTAAATGTGCTCTTATAAACTGCGGAGCGCTTTATATGGGCAGGCAGTTAGGCAAAGAAAGGGATTCAAATATATAAACGAAGAAAACAACAGCAGAGAAGCCGCGGATTAAATAAAGGCAATGGGTACGTGAACAATAAACTAAGTGTAAAATATCTACACAATAACTATATCAATCTTAACAAATGAACAATAAAACAGCGGAGAACCCGTGGATGAAATGTGCCTTATATGGCGTTCGTTTATAACACAGCGAAAAAGATGTGTAAAGACCGCTTCACAAAAAAACTGCAGAGCGGCTTATCTTCCTTGGCGAAGCAAGGAAAAAGCACGGCCTTATATCTCACTCGTTTATAACACAGCGAAAAAGATATGTAAAGACCACTTCACAAAAAAACTGCACAGCACCTTAGCTTCCTTGGAGAAGCAAGGAAAAAGGACGGCCTTATATCTTATATCTCGGTCGTTTATAACACAGCGAAAAAGATGTGTAAAGACCGCTTCACAAAAAAACTGCAGAGCACCTTAGCTTCCTTTGCGAAGCAAGGAAAAAGGACGGCCTTATATCTCGCTCGTTTATAACACAGCGAAAAGGATGTGTAAAGACCACTTCACAAAAAAACTGCAGAGCACCTTACCTTCCTTGGCGAAGCAAGGAAAAAAGGACTGACTTATATCTCATTCGTTTATAAAACTGTGGATAAGCTTTGAAAAGAATGCGTCCTTGGAGAAGCAAGGAAAGGAATTCACACACCACAGCAAAGAACGGCTTTATATGGGCAGGCAGTCAATTACGTGGGAGGCGTGGTGATTTCCGCAGCAGCCGCAGGGAGGCGTGATGATGCAAGACGCAACCGCCTCACACGGCGACCGAGCTGCCCGCTATGGCCGTATACAGTATACGAAAGTCACACGTCGACCATGCTGCCCGCTATGGCCGTATACAGTATACGAAAGTAGGTTCCAGTTATGACCGTTACGCGTAGAATTTCGAAATGAAACCTGCCTAACTTTTGTAAGTAAGCTGTAAGGAATGAGCCTGCCAAATTTCACCCTTCCACCTACACGGGAAGTTGGAGAATTAGTGATGAGTCAGTCAGTCAGTCAGTCAGTCAGTCAGTGAGTCAGTGAGGGCTTTGCCTTTTATTAATTAGTATAGATTGTGGAAACTGGCCCGGATACAGACAGGCAGACATCGGTGTTACACCCAACACACGTTTATTAACAGTCCCAGTATTTACAAAAGTGCCACACATCCCCGAAGTCCCCCAAAAGTCCAGGCCAACACACACTGCCTTCTCACTCTTCAGGCCGCCTCCTTGCTTCCTCCAGAGACCTTGTCCTGCTTCTCTCCCAACTCCAGCCCCTCTGTGAAGGGAGGTGGCCCCTTTTATATGCACCCGGATGTGCTTCCCAGCAATCTCCCACTGGCACTCCCCAGTGTGGCGGAATACCCAGAAGCACTCTGGGTGTCCCCACTCGTCTTCCCCCCCAGCACTTCCGCCAGGTCTCTCCAGGCATGGGGGCACCCCCTGGCAGCGACCACGGGCCCCTACAGGGTTGAGCTTCCCAGCTCCATACCCGTGGCCCCCAAAGGAACCAGGGTGGTCGCCCCCCTCGTGGTCTGGAGAAGGCACAAGCCCTCCTCCGGTCTTCCTGGACATCCCGGCTGGGTACCACCCCCAGCCGGGTGCCACAAAATCCAAACCTGGATAGGTCTTTAGCTACAGCGGTGATAACATCTAATACTGCAAAAATAAGTATACAGTTTGTAATGGATCAGAAAGTATCAATTTTTTAAATCCTAACCCAAGAGTATATTCCTTCTTCTTTCAAGTTCATTATTGTTACTCAAGAATTGATTATTTCTTCAGAGACAATAATTTTTTGCCTATTATCAAATCCTGTAAGTATGATGAGACTGTTATCTACAACCATACCCCTCTGATCATGATCATGGAGCTTAAATCACTATGCTCTCCACACTCATCTCATAGCTGATGTCTTAACCCCCCCCCAACCCCCCCATCATCAGCTGATGGGAACTGTATAGAATTAATATTCAAGCAAATTGATTATTTTTGGAGACAAATGCATCCACAGAGGTCTCTGCAGGAATACTCTGGGGAACACTGAAGGCACTGAAGGAAACACTGCAATAACAGCAATTACCAACACATACGGACATAAAATAATAGACCATAAAGATATAACCCACACATTTAGTGAGTACTATACGTACTTACATTCTAATCAGTCTAAAGAAGATAATACACAATCTAATGAGTTTTTTGACTCATTACAGATACCACAGCTAGAAACTCTTAGTGGAGTGGAACTGGATAAACCTCTGACTCATTAGGAATTACTAGAGGCTACAAACTCACTTCAAAGTGGGAAAACAGCCAGCCCTAATGGCTACCCAATGGAATTAAAAAAAATTCAAATAAGTCAGCTCCACTATTATTAGCAATGCTTATAAATGCTAAAGACAACAAAATTCTACCTCAAATGTTTTGTCAAGCATTAATTTCCATCTTTCCTATGAAAAATAAGGACTTACTACAATGTGCATTATACATACTGATCTCACTCCTGAATAATGACGTTAAGATACTCTCCAAAGTTCTAGATAGAAGGATTGAGAAAGTGGTTTCTTCTGTAATATCACAAGACCAAACCAGATTTATTAAAGGCAGACACTTAGCTTCTAATCTTTGATGTTTGTTTAATACAATATATTCACCCATTAAATCTAACACCCCAGAGATCAGAGACCACATTGCACAAATTTGGATTCAGCCCAAATATATGTTTAACACTAGAATTACCAGAGCCTAAGAAAAAACTTGTAGATCCGGCCCACGTTAAATCCGTTCGCACCTCTCCCTCAGCGTCTTTTGTCCTATAGAAATGGAACATACATGAAATGCATGTGTTCCAAATAACGATCTATTATTTCCACTCTAAAACTTTCACTCCCAGATAATCAATCAAGGCATGAGCTGGGAGAAGTTTGTGCATGGTCTGCGGCGGTAGGGGATGGAATAGCAGGCTGCTTGTCATAATCGGCACATTTACAGGACAAAAGACGCTGAGGGAGAGGTACGAACGGATTTAAGGTGGGCCGGATCTATGAGTTTTTTTGTAAGCTCTGGTAATTCTAGAGTTAAGGATCAAATTGCTGTATACTAGTCCAGAAGCCTCAGTTTGTATTAGCAACATTATTTCAGGTGGTACTCAACAACGTTGTCCCCTATCACTATTGCTCTTTGCAATCACGATTGAGCTATTGGCAGTTAACTTTTGAAATGCATAAGAGATAAAGGAGATTTTTAGAGAAGGACTTGAACAGAAAATATCACTATATGCAGATAATGTTACTGTATATATCTGACCCACAAAATTCATTTGACACTTTCAAACATTACATTCTACTGTCCAGAATGCAGAACATTCTGGGTATCTCTGGGACTGCCCTCCAGTGGTTTAAGTCCTATCTGACTGATAGGCAAGAAGTTGTTAGTCTTGGCAACAGAGGATCAAGCTCAGTGCCAGTCACACAAGGAGTTCCTCAGGGCTCTGTCCTCAGCCTTATGCTCTTCTGTATCTACAGTATATAGCTTGCCTATATTATTTGTAGCTTTGGACTGAGTTATCACTTTTATGCAGATGATGATGAACTCTATTACAATGTTAAAAGTAAACCTTCATCAGAGCTTTCTCAGCTCACAACTTGCCTTAGTGAAATTAAAACCTGGATGGAGCATAACTCTTTAAAAATTGCAACAAAACCGAACTCCTGCAAATTGGCAGTAAAACTCAACTTAAGAAAATGAGCTCCTTTTCAGTCACTCTTGATGATGATCGAATCAGAGCTTTGCCTAAGACAAGGAATCTTGGTGTCATTATTGATTTCTCTCTCTCTCATTACACCCAAATAAACCACATTAAGAAACTTTCTTACTTCCTCCTCCATAACATATCCTGTGTTCGCTCATTCCTCTCCTTTTCTAATGATGAGAAACTTGTCCATGCTTTTATAACATCCTTGATAGATTATTGTAACTCCTTACTGGCAGGTGCCCATCTAATATTTTATCAGAACTCCAGTTGATCAAAAGCTCTGCTGCAACAGTGACCATGTAACATCCATCCTGCTTTGCCTTCACTGGCTCCTTGTGTCTTACAGGATTAAATATAAAATTCTATTAATAACCTATCTTTAAATGACCTTGCACCAGACTACATCAGTGACCTTCTCCAATACTATGCTCCTAAGATCCTCTGATTCTGCAATCTTGTTGTGCCCCACACTAACATGCACTGTATGGATGACAGGTTTTCAGCTGTATGGTGTCCGGACTTTGGAATGACCTACCTAAATTAATTATATCAACTAATTCAAATCATTCTTTTAAAAAACAAGTTAAAATTCATGTGTTCGGGAAGGTTTTTGACTTAACCAATCATTCTGCCCCTTCTTTCAGTTTACCTCTCTGTTCAGATGCTCAGGATAATTTGTGTGTGTTATTTCAGGGAAAGACTGGGAAGACCTTTATGAGCAGTCAGTTTGTGATGTTTAATTGTGCCAGGGTATTGTAATTATAATTTTTGAAAATTATATTTTGGGGTAATAAAAGACAAACAACAAAAATCACCAACCTTGTCAACTTACTATAAATCATGTTAATCGAGGTTTTTCTACACAATTATAATTTATCTTTCATCTTGGTCAGCCAATCAGCAAACAAACACCATGTCCCGTCAGTTTTGAGAAGCGGCTCATAGATATGTGATACAGTATTTGCCAAACAATACAATGAGGTGCTTCTCAAAACTGAGAGGACGTTGAGGATGTTTACTGATTGGTCGACCAATCACAAGCGTTACCTGGTAGGTAACCATCTAAATAATCAGATTATGATTCAGAACTTGGAATGTAATACATGTGCTCCAAAACTATCTGCAGAAACTTTGAAAAAAGTTCTCTTGATATTTTGAATAAACTGCTCAGTAAGCAAGCATTCTTTCTCATGAATGTTTAAATAGCAGATAACTGAATCAAAAAATAATTCATACTCAGCTCTTTCAAACCAGTACTCTTACCCAAGAATGCTAACTGGATACAATTTGGATGCCAATTGCTCAAACGTTTCCAATTCCTGTCAACGAAGTTGACCCAAGTATCAAGTCGCTCACCAGGGGCCTCATGTATAAACGGTGCGTATGCACAGAAATGTTGCGTACGAACCTTTCCACGCTCAAATCGCGATGTATAAAACCTAAACTTGGCGTAAAGCCACGCACATTTCCACAGTAACTCATACCTTGGTGTACGCAATTTCTCCGCTCGGTTTTGCAGACTGGCGGCACCCAGCGTCAAAGCAGTGCTACTGTTCCTGTGTGGTCACCCTTTCTTTCTTAGATCCACATTCCTGACACGGCTTATAAATACACTGAAACTAACTGCATATTGTTTATTAGTGTAATGCATCTGATTGTAGCTAACGTGCAGCAATATAATGGTCCAGGAAATAGCCATAGTATTCCAAATACCATAACTGCTTTAGTGTTGTTACTCTCAATGCATGTTCTTCTTTTTTCAGCTGCTCCCGTTAGGTGTTGCCACAGCAGATCATCTTTTTCCATATTACTCTCACTGTACCACTTGGAGTATTTATATCACTGTATCTGAGTGAGGAGTCACAGCAGCAGCTGATCGGAAAGAGAAATATCGGTATACAGCATGAAGCAGACGCTGCCTGAGCCACGGCAAAAAACACTTTTTAGACTTCCCAGTACGGACTTCGCGGTTTAGAAAAGGTTTCATCCCAAGAACTATAAACGCACTCAGTCAGTCCATCAAGTGCTCCTTGTAGAAATGTTTACTTATAAGTACAATTACCTCACTGTAAACTTGCACTACAGTTATAATATTGCACAACCTGCGCCACTTTATAAAGCGCGTATTTACATATGATGACGGTATTCATTTTTAAGATGAAATGCAGCAAAATATGTTGATTATATTATACAGATAAAACTTTAACTTCATTTAAATAATCTGTATTGTTAATAATTAAACATGTGAGGACACGGTGCCGCAGCGCTAGCTAGTTCAGGGATTGTTCCTGCATTGCGTTGTATTCTTGCTGGTGCTGAGGCGACACTGGAATGCTAGATGGATAGAATAATTAAACACATACTACAAAGATATTTCAATGTTCCTTAAAAGTTTTGAAGAATCGGCGTTTTAAGCTTACAGATGGCTTCATGTCAATATAGCTGATTGTGTGGCGATTGGGTTTTTGGAGAAAGAAAAGTAAGGACAGGAATTGGAGGTTAGTATGTTTGAAAGAGACAGTACTGCTGTGATAAATTATTTCATTGAAGGTCACGCATGGCGCAGCAAGCCTCTTGCATGAGATATGAACAAGCACTGCGCCACCGTGTTCCCATGTTTAATAACATGCTTTCATTCCTATCATCATGAAAAAGATATCACGTATACATCTCAGTATTTTAATTATTCAGAGAGCTGTAATATCACGAATGTAATGGATTATGTGTCCTGTCGGAGAAAGAGAAAGCCCGTTTAAGAAGCAGGTAGTGATTCACACATGTAGAGCACATAGAAGATCAAATACAGAACAAAGCATTTAATGTGCCACTTTAGTTACAATGGGATTTGAGAAACTAGTAAATTAAACGATTTTAAGATGAAGTTTATGATGTTCTACTTTAATGGCAAAATAAACTACGTGATTAAAGTGGAAATTTCGAGATTAAAGTTGACATTTCGTGCTTTTTCCCACTGTGTGCCTATTTTTTTTGTCTGTACCCTAATAAGATTTCATATGACACTCAGACGGTGGGCTACGACTCGCCTTTTAACGGCGACTTTGATATGTGATTTCTTTTTTATTTCGGGCACTGTGCGACTTTGTGAATTTGAGCCTTCGAGTTTCTCCGACACTCTGTCACTTGATCAACTTCCTTTTGTTGATTATACCACTGTTTAAACCAACAAATAGTACGTTTTTCCTTTGCCTCCACTTGGTATTCACTGAAATTCTTATATTTCTCCCGTGCTTTCCCCATTGTCTTTTCACAGAAGGCTATTTATATTGATTTGCATATTCAAAGAGGTGTAATTCTGGGAGGAGTTGGGGCGGGACAGAAGGCGCGTGCACGTGCGTTACTTTTCACGCTGATCGGGATTTATGTAGTGGAAGAGCGTGAAAGTTTGCGTGCGCACAGATTCCTGCATCTGGATTTTTCTGTGCGTACGTACAATCCCGCTTTTGTGCTTACGCCATGTTATAGTGTGAGTTCTACGCACGGCGTTATACATGAGGCCCCAGGTCTCTGAGTTTCAGTGCAGGACTAGCTGGATCAGTACTTAGTGGAAGTCCAGCACTTCTTTGGCATACTGATTGCACATCAGTACTGGCAGCAGAAATCGTCAACATACAGTCTGCTGGCGCCACTGGCTGAGGACCTTGTCCGAGCACCTGCATAACAGGCGTTCGTCAAGCGAATATTTTCACTGTGAGGCTATCTGTGCAACGGACGTTGTTGCAAAATGAACAAATCTCTCGAAATGCGTGCTTGTTTAAAGCTTAACAGCAATGTGCTTGCACAGACTGGTTTCTTTGGTTAGAAACATTTGATCTTGCTGACTATACTCATTAGGCTACTTAATCTGTTTGATCATTGATAGTGAAGCTGTGTTTAATGGTATTATAAACTGAGTGTATTTTGTTGACTGAAACATAACTTGCATTGAAATATGTGTAGGCCGGCGTTTGTGGTCTTGCAACAGAAAAAAAAAAATTGTACTATTATTATGTAAAGAGGGCAGAACTAAATAAAATAAAATCTAAAATTTTAAACACAGAACTAAATAAGAATAAAAATTGTTGACTCCACTGAAAACTAGAACGAAATAAAAATTACTTTTAAAAAATAAAATAAAAACTAAAACTACAATTAACATCAGAACTGAAATATCACTGCCTACTATGTCAACCCCAATTCTTTCAAAGGGGACGTCAATCAAGGGAACGAGAACGAGAGGAGCTTGGTCCCTCCTTTGCCACAATTGACACTCTGGACAAGAGATGCAAAAACAGTGAACCTCCTCATTAATTTTCGGTGCCCAAATGGCCTCCTAGGAGGTGGACGTGTGCCAGTTCACAGACCTGCTGCTGGTAGATTCGTGGGATTAACAACAGCTTTCGCACCTCCCCCTCATGCTTTGCTACCCGATACAATCGGTCATTTTCTATTACAAAGTGAGGACCCTGTGGCATGGGCTGTTGCTGAACACTATACTTTTGTCATATCGTTGTGTGTAAGAGATCATTTAAGCTATTGTTTTTAGTGATGTTGATAATGCTGAGTTTATTCTTGTTTTAAGGCTGGGATAGTGACTTGTCAGCAAACCTACTGATTCTTCATCTTTTACCTCCTAACACAAAGGGTAAGAAATCCACAAAAATAAGCATCTTTGAAGCTGAAGACCATCTGGTTAAGTTCATAAAGGTAAATTCCATCATAAATCACTATTATCACATTCTGTAAACTATTGTATTCTTACTAGTCATTGAGAATGTAGTTTTGCAATTTTCCTTAGTAACTCAAGTGGGGATGAGTGTGCTGACTTATATGAATGTTGAGCAGTGCTGCCTTTTCTTCTCTGTGTTGGGGAAAGGAAGAGTAATATCCAGAACTTCAATATTATTCTAGGCCTAAAGGCAATTCCTTGTACAGCACAAATAGCAGTTGCTGTATTTGATTAATTTTTAAAGGCACATTTTGTACTTGCTATATCCTATGGTGAGGCTTTGTATAGCTTTTACACACTTATTCAAACCACTGTGTATGGCATTGACAGTTCTAAGGAGAGTCCACGAGTTAATGAAATTAGAATTAGACTTCAACAGTGTGATAGCTAAATACAGTTTCTTTAGACTAAAAAATGTTTACATGCGGTATTTGTCAAGAAAGTTTTAACACTTGTTCATTGTTGTTTCGGCATTTTGAAGTTTCGTCATGGTTTGTATCCTGCAAGGAGTTTGTGTTTAAAATATGGAGAGTCTGTTCTTCTTTTTTTTTATGTTTTAAGATTGCATAAGGACTATGTAGAATATGGAACATCTGACAGTTTTTAAGTTTATGACACAATACACAGTTATGTTGAAGATTCTGGGAGTCATTCAGTAAGTGCAGAGCCTGCTGTTGTTAGTCAGGTTACTGTTGAGAAGAGGAGCTTATCTGAGATGTGTACTGTACAATTTTGGTTGCCTCAGTGGAGAAAGTTGAAAATGATATCTATATTGAAACAAAGGAGTGTGTTCTTAAAAGTCTTTCAAGTGAGTTGTCAGAACATGCTTTACATAAAGTTTAAGACTGTTTTGATAGACTTGAACACAGAAGCTAAGCGACAGAATTATTACAAGGCAAAGTGGCAGCTTTTATTGGCTAATTAAAAAGATGACAATATGCAACTCGGGCCCCTTCTTCAGGCAAGATGTAATCACTTGGAGTTTTTTTAATAACACATACACCGGTGTAATGAAAAATCCAACAGTGAACAGTGTTGAAAAGTGTTAATTTTTAACTCTAGACAGTGTCAAATTCTCTCTGAAAGCGTGCTAAACATGCAACACCTCTAATGGTGTAACTTTAATACTACCAAGTGTGGACTCATATATATATACTTTTCTAGTGTTAAAATTAACTCAGTTAGTGTTAAATTGACACTACTGATTTTGCTGTGTATTTTACAAGCTTTTAAACAAGAACCTCTAATTCACAAAGGATTAGCTTTGTAAAAGAGCTCTGAAATTTATACAAAAACAGAAGAATTGACGTCACAGTTCCTCAATACTTATAACTATATGTGAGCTGGAAAGTGGTAACATTTCATTTAAATGTTAAATTATCCACTGGATGGCATTTCTTGAAACATGAACATTTCTGCTTGCACAATAACAAAATAGCAAACTTGCGTTCATTTATGTAATCAAATTGTATCATTTGTCTATTGTGTTGTACTGAGAACTGATACGCTGAAATCTCTGAAAGACTGTTTATGTTTCTTTCCTTGTAAACTGTGAATTTCAAAGCTATAGCTAGAAAATGGACATTTTACAGTCTCGTGATTTTTCACATGCTTACTTAAGTGACTAAAACAGGCATGTTCTAGGCCATGGGTGTGAAACTCGCAGCCTGACAAATATTTTTGCGGCTCGGCCAAACATTTGCCAATGAAAGTGATTACTACATATAACCGTGTTGCATGTATTTCCTTTACACGCAGGTAAACAATTTCCCACACTATTTCTACCAGCCAATTATATACCTACTATCATGTGCCAATGCACGCCCACGTCAAGTCGTCAGTCTTGTTTGAACTGACTTGTTAGGTGTGCATAACAGGAAATACATTTATTTAAGTTACGCTTATTCATTTGTGCAGCTATTAAGTGTCTGGTAAGTTGATGTTCAAGAAAAAATATCAATTTTTATTAAAATATTCTGTTATTATGATTATTCATTTTTATCAGTCCTTTGTATTCAGCATGTTTTTATCGAAACCAAGTGGTAGTAATAAAATAAAAATTGCTGACAAACATTGAAATTTCCAAGAAAAGTGGAAATTGGAGTATTTTTGCTGTGAAGTAAAAAATAAAATAATCTGCTTAATATGTAAAAATGTTATCAGTGTATCAAACTTATACAACATTAATTGTCACTATGAACAACATAAATCAAAATATGATAATTACAAGGGATTAATGAGACAAGAAAAGTTGAAAAAGCTGAAGTTGGGACTGAAAAAACAACAGTTCATGTTTACTAAAGTGTCACAAGAAACTGAAGCGGTGGTGCATGCAAGCTACATCTTGTCGGAGTTAATAGCTAAACACTCGAAACCCCTTACTGAAGGTGATTTCATTAAGAAATGTCTAATTAAAGCTGCAGACGTTATTTGTCCTGAAAATATGAAGGTTTTTCAAACAATCTCTTTGTCTCGAAATACAACTGCAGAAAGAATTACTGATTTGGCCGACAATTTAAGTGTTCAGATCAAAGCAAAATCATCTAGCTTCAAAGCTTTTCCCATTGCCTGTGGTGAAAGTATGGACATTGGGGGTGTAGCTCAATTAGCTGTGTTTCTTCATGATTGCGACATGGATTTCAACATTTTTGAGGAGTTATAGGAACTAGTACCAATGCATAACACTAGTACAGGACAAGATATACAGTAATCCCTCACCTATCGAGGGGGTTACGTTCCAGAGCCCCCCGCGATAGGTGAAAATCCGCGAAGTAGCGACCTATATTTATTTTATTATTTATACATATTTTAAGGCTTTATAAACCCTTCCCACACTCTTATAAACCTTTCTCACTCTCTTGTTAACCTTTCCCACACTCTTATAAACACTTCCTATGCTCTTAAACACTTTCTACATTCTTAAACATCGCAGACCAACACTGCACACTGCACGCAGCGATCAGACGTCGATGTGTCTGCACTCGCTTTGTGAAGGGGGGCAGCTGAACTCACGCTGAGCAGAAATGGACTTTGTGCTGCTTCTGCCAAAATGCCTGTTTGTCGCTCTGCGCGTTCGGAAGGAGGAGGAGTGTGTGTGTGGGTATGTGAGGGCTGAACGCACGTTAGCTCAAACCCCCCTCCCCAGAGGCGCAGTTCGCATTGTCAAGGGGGTGGGGAGCTGAATGAACTCTAAGGAGAAGTGGACTTTGTGCTGGCTTTGTGCTGCTTGTCGCTCTGCCTGTCAATAATTTAAAAGCCTGTACATCACCAATTTTCCTGTCTCACTGTCTTGTCTTGCGTGAAGTTAAAATGTTTTATAATAGTGAGATGTTACTCATATCCTTAGCCCGACATCCACATATCATATGTGTTAACAAAGTGTGTTTTATAAGTTTACATGTGTTTAAAGCATGTGGGATGGGTATTTTAAGGCTTAAACTATAAAAATATTTATTTATATGGTCTTTCTATATCGCGGATTTTCTCCTGTTGCTGATGGGTCTGGAACATAACTTCCGCGATAGGCGGGCAATCACTTGTATTTAAAAACCCGCGAAGTCGTGAATCCGCGAAAAGTGAACTGCGAAATAGCGAGGGATTACTGTATTTGTGTTTTTGAACTTCTGCAAAAATACAATCTATCTCTGTCAAAATTAACTTCTGCAGCTGCAGATGGATTTCCTTCTATGACTGGAAAAAACAATGGTTTTGTGGCATTACTGCAAAAATTAAAAAGTGAAATTTATGACAGATCCAAGATTCATCATACGCATCAATACATCAATAAGTATTATGCGCGAAAGTAATAAACATGGAAAATGTGTTGACGTCTATCAAAAAATTAATTATTTAAAAATGAATCATTAATTTCATAAAATCTCGAAGCTTAAATCAGTGACAGTTCTTTGCTTTCTTAAGTGAATTAGACAGCGAATATTCTGGTTTGTCCTACTATACCGAGGTATGTTGGCTATCCTGCTCCAAGATTCTTAAACAATTCTGGGACTTGAAAGAAGAAATATATCAGTTCTTAATAACTAAATATCAAGACACAAGCCTGTTTTTTGACACAGTGTGGTTGCAAGATTTATCCTTCATGGTTGATATAGCAAAACACTTATATGGTTTAAATTTAAAACTGCAAGGAAAAGATCAGATCATTACGAAAATGTGTGACCAAGTTATGGCATTCAAATGTAGACTAGTTCTTTGGGAAAAGTAGTTGAAAAATGAAGATTTACCGCACTTTCCGACATGCAACATGAACAAATCAAGTTTAAGTGAAACTGCATCGTATATCAAAAATACGCAGAAAAAATTGTTAGCCTTAGAACTGACTTTGAAACGAGGTTTGCAGATTTTACATTTTTGGAAGACAAGTTTTCTTTGTTTTCTTCAATTTTTTCAATAAATATTGAATCAGTACCTAATCAAATGCAAATGGAAGTAATTGAGATCCAGTGCGATTCAGATTTGAAGGCAAAATTCAGTAAAGTTGGTGTGCCTGGATTTTACAAATATTTACCTGCCAGGTTTACAGTTATGAAGGGAAATTAATCTCCTGTCAGATCCAGAATTACTGAAATTCACCTTGGATCAGATTTGAAAGAAATCACTGCAAGCAAGATTTCCCTCAAAGTAGGAAAGATAGTAGCAGAATAGAGATGCCAAGAGTCAGGGAGAAAACATTAATTTTATCGTTGTTTGTGTTCTTTTTTTATATTGTACTTTTCAAAATAAACCTGCGTTTTTATGAAAATTGAAGTTTTTGTTTTTTGCAGCCCACATAAACTTAAACTTCATTTATTTGGCCCATGTTAGCCTTTGAGTTTGACATGCTTGTTCTAGGCAAACATCTTTGAACTCACACTGTTCCCAGTTATGGGGAGCATATTCTAGTTTCACTGTTTTTGAATGTTCTTTGCATAGATGAGCTTTTAAGGCGCCTATATTCAGAAATGAACACACACAGTGTTCACGAAGAACACTGTAATAGTCTGTTGTAATCTTCTAAGGGTACATCTTTTCTTGGACTGGAAAACTTGCAGTATTGACACACATATCTATCTATCTATCTATCTATCTATCTATCTATCTATCTATCTATCTATCTATCTATCTATCTATCTATCTATCTATCTATCATAGACCATGTGCTAGAATTTTCTGCAACAAAAGAATACATGTAACTCTGTTTTGTTATGAATTTTGTATTGTTGTTGTTATAACCATTTTTTTAACATTTAAAAGTGTCTCTATACAATTTTACATATGATGTTTGTGTAAATATCAGGTATAATATTTAATATTTTACATACAAGCATACACTAATGAAAGGTTACTTACCTTTTGTAAGTAAACAACAGACAGCATCTATCACAGGCCATTAAAAATCTATGTAAAATTAATTTCAAATAAAGTCATACATCAGCGTTTCTCAACCTTTAAGTATTTGCAACCCGAGTTTTCATAAGAGTTTTAATCGCGCCCCTCTAAAGTTTTTTTGAAACCCTAATAAAATTTATTCCTATATTTTTTGCTGCCGATACACCGTTACAAGTTTAAAATACCCCTACGAATAGCAAAATTACGCCACATATGGCAACACTGCCCACCTCTTCTTATTTCTCGCACTTTCACGGAAAGTTTCAATCTTTGCCGAATTTACTGGAGATGCACATGCTAGTATAAATGTGAACTTTGTCTCGCCGAAGGCAATATTTCAGTCTGGTTGTTTGACTTAAGTACTTGATAGTGTTCGTAGCAACTCAAATATACTGTACGTTGTAAAAACCAAACATTTTTAAGCTCACCACCATGGATAAATTTTTAATTGGGCGCAAAGAAGCATCGGACAATTGTGAAGCATCAACAAGCACAGAGAAGAGCGTCGTTCCGAAGGTTAAATCAAGAAAATATTCTGAAGAGTATTTAAATTTTGGATTCACGAGAACCAAAGTAGCTGACGAGGAGAGGCCCCTTTGTGTTATTTGTTCGAAAATTTTGGCGGCGGACAGCATGAAACCCAACAAGCTTAAGCGCCATTTGGAAACAATTCATAGTGAGTATGTTAATAAACCTTGAGAGTTTTTTGCTGGTAAACTAAAATTGCATGAAAAGCAAAAATCTGTTTTTAAAAAAGCTTTGTCTGTCAATGAAAAAGCTTTACTAACTTCTTACAAAGTTTTGTATCAAATAGCTAGATCCAAAAAGCCGCACACTATTGGAGAAGAACTCATTCTGCCAGCTGCAATTCAAATTGTGGAAATTATGCTATGCTAGTTACCAAACAACTGCAGTCCATCCCTTTATCAAATGATACTGTTGCTCGTCGAATTGGTGATATATCTGAAGATATACAGGAGCAGCTATTGTCAAAACTGCGTGGAAGATTGTTCTCAATTCAGCTTAATGAGACAACAGATAGCAACAAGAATTGTCATTTAATTGCATATTTTCAATTTTGCGATGGATTGTCAGCAGTGGAGGAGCTTTTATTTTGTAAACCAGTATAAGACAGAGCGACAGCACTTGCTTTATTCAATATATTGGATAATTCATGACTGAGGCTAACATACAATGGGAAAACTGTGTTTGAATATGTACAGATGGTGCTCTAGCAATGTCTGAAAAATTCCAAAGTTTACAAACATTAGTAAGACAAAAATCTCCACAGTGTATCTGGACACATTGTATGATTCACAGGGAAGCCCTAGCTGCCAAAGAACTAAGTATTGGTCTGAACAATGTGTTGACCACAGTTACATCTGTCGTGAATTATATAAAAATGAGGCCCTTAAAATCAAGACTTTTTTTCTGCTTTTTGCAAAGATATGGGTGCAGAACATACAGCTTTACTTTTTTACTGTGAAGCAAGGTGGTTATCACGTGGCAAATTTCTCCAATGTGTTTACAAATTAAGAGATGAAATAGCAATGTTCTTGGAAGAGGAAAAGCGTGAGGAAGCAGAAATGTTTCGAGATCACTTATTCATGATGAAATTGACCTACTTAACATGATATATTTGATAAACTGAACTTGTTAAATGTTCAGCTTCAGGGAGCTAATACACATACATATGTGCAGAATTCTGAAGAAAAAAATGAATTTAATCCATTTTGGAATAAGGTTGTAACATAACAAAATGTGGAAAAAGTGATGTGCTGTGAATACTTTCCGGATGCACTGTATATCATAGATGCATACTTTATTATACCTACTTAACTTTTATCGACATTTATCTAACTCTATATTTATTTTTCTAGTATCAGAATGTAGTTTAAGTTAATTTGTTTTGGTTTCAATAGATGTATTTTTCATATTTTCGATTCTTGTTTTCTTTTTTTCACATCTTCGCGCCCCCTTTTTTGTTGAGAACCGCCGTCATACATACATCTCATACATATGGTACTCATTAGGCAACAGTATTTCTACTACAGCAGTCCTTTACAATAAATTATGAACATTATCTTTACTTCTGAGTAAAGTCTGAATATGTAGAGGCCTGTTGAGACTGGGAAAGGTAACTTGGCCTCCATTTTTATTTTATTTGTATGGACATACTGTATAATAGTGGCTTTATTTATTTTCAGATAATCTAAAATGTATGTATCTAACCCAATGAGAATATGAATACATTATGAGGATTTAATGGCGAGCAAATTAAATTTTACCACAGCATGTAGTCAGTAGAAAACAGCATAATTTCAGATTTGGCTTCAGTCTCAGTACTTCTGTTGTAGTTAAACAGAAATAAGCAGAGAAGTGTACGCACTAATTTATCTATTTACTTTATTAGGTAATTTATTCTTTGCTTAGTTCAGCATTACTTTTTTATACTTACTTTTTGTGTGCCACTATCAACTACTAATTGTGTATCACATTTTTTACTTTTCT
Organism: Erpetoichthys calabaricus; assembly: GCF_900747795.2. Lineage (NCBI taxonomy): Eukaryota > Metazoa > Chordata > Cladistia > Polypteriformes > Polypteridae > Erpetoichthys > Erpetoichthys calabaricus. The sequence continues at coordinate 117,331,713 of NC_041401.2, forward strand.
TCTGCTTACTTTTCGGAATCAATGTAATGATTTCACAGTTAGTCAGAGTAAAACCTGAAGAAAATACAATAGTTTATTCTTACATTTATGTCAGCAGATTATTCAAACTATTAACTGGCTGCTGGAAATGTGTTTCCATAACTAAAACACAAGTTTTTAATTTCTATAGTTTTTATCAGTAGCTCATAAAACTAAAGAAAGAGAAGCCACTCACACTGTAATAAATAATGTGTTAAAAGTACTTAAAAAAATAAGGCAACAAATTACAAGCCATATTTCTGAGTAGATTTTAATATACTGCACTATTGAGTAAACTTAAAGTATTAATTTACTCAAATTTACCTAAAATAAATGAATTTGATTAAATATAAGTAGTGGCAAAAACATTTTTATTTTACTCCGATTTTCATTTGAATTACTCAAAAAAAATGAGTTATAATACAATGCTGGACAGTTGTGACTGTATAACAAATAAATGCTAAAATACCATATATCTTTATTTATTTGAACATACCCAGATAGTCACAACAACGTTGTGTTATATTTTTAAAGGGTAAACATTTGAAAATTAAATCAAATGTCTGAGGATCATTTTTACTGAATTACTGACGTTCAAATGTCAATGCAAATTTTCTTTTTTTTTTTTAAACTTACACAAAAAGTATATCTCAATCAACTAATGTCCCAGGAATGACAGGTAAATGAGTGAAATTAGTGAAATCCTTCGGCAGATGCCGTTCTCCAAACACTTCCTGTATTTACGCCAGCATATCTGGTTAAATGAATGGCTGCCTTTTCCACTACTTTTCAGTATGCATCACTAAATAAATCATAAGTGTTGAAAATGAACCAGAAAATACATTACCTATGCAGAATACTAATTAAATAAGAGGTCAAATAATACTGTGACGGTTTGGCAAACGTCTTTTTATGTTCTTTACAGGTCGTAGTTTAGTACAAACGGCATATCGTTCTCAAACTTATCTCAAAGTGTCATTTTCTTTTTCTGTGTAAAATAGTAGTTTTAAACAATAAAAAAAATATACGAACATATGTAACTATCCGAGAAATGGACTTGCTTTTTAAAGCAAACCAATGAGGTAGGTTGTTAAAAAGACTCTACCTTGCTCACTATGTTTCCCACATGAAGGGAAAGGTTTTGTGAAAACAACAACTGCTTACGTCTGTAACTATATGAAATGAAGTACTTGTTATTCATTACGGAATTACTGTAATATGCCTTATACTTACACACTCATAGTAAAGTAGCTCTTTTTATGGATAAAAGTTACAGCTGAATGCGTTGTTGTTGTAAAGACCAATAGATCGATGCGAGTGTCATTAAACGTAACTTAACTTAAATGTGTTCAGTTCACAGTATAGTTTTTTTTTTATTTAGAATAAGTTATAAAAAATGTTTACATTTTAAGAAAAATAATAAGTTAACATTATTCTTGATTTTTTTTATTGAGGGTAAAACCCATTTTTATTAATTAATGATTATTTTACATATAGTTAGCTATTTTTTATTATTTTTCACATATGCAAGATTTATTTTTTACAGTGCAGTCAAATATCACATTTTTTAGTAATTTCCTTACTTGATCATTTAACACAATTGTAAAAGAAAAAGCATTTTCATTCTGAATACAACAATACTGTACATTACAATAGGACTGCAGCAGACAGGCAAGACACAAGGTGGCCAGCACTGATAATTTGGTGAATTATAAACCAGGTTTTAGAAAGTGGCAAGATTGAGAATAAGCTACATTTCTCCTTTACAAGTTTGACACATCTTTTGTGTCATGCTAAAACACTGATGTTATAGTCTGTCAACTTCTTTTCACTTTTTAGTGTTATGTCATTAAAGGCAGGCAATTTCTGTTCTAACTGCAGGCTATTAGCAATGGTGTGTTCTACTGCACTGATGATCACAAGAGACCAACAAGTCCCTAAATCTTATACAGCAGCAGTGCTGCACATGTGCAAGACATCATCTCCATCTGAACATGTTACATACAGGCATTTTCATAGCAGGTGTAAAGGTAATCTGGATACAATCGAAATATGAAACTCATGTTAATTTCAGCTGTAAATCGTTAAGAAGCTGAGTGGGTGGGTATGGGTGAAGAAAAATTGTGTGCAATGTCAGAGATGCAAGAGTGGAGTAAATTTGTGTGTGAAGGAATTGAGCTTGTTGCATGCAAAAGTGAGCTGTAAATAATTTTGGCATGAGCAAAGTTCAAGAGGCCATAGGTAGAACAAAAATCGTACTTGGCTTCTTAGAGAAAAAAGAAATTTACCAGTTTCAGGTTATTTTTGTGATGAGACTGGACCAATTCCAATACACTAGGAACCAACTTTAAGTTCAAAAGGCACACTAAGTCTGGATGGCATAAAATTGGTCCTGAACTTAAGGCTTTGTTTAAATCATGGAAAGTTGTCTGAACTTATGTTAGCTACAAAATTGGCAGTGGCTTTCTTTCTTAGGGCAGTAATTAGAGCTAATAAATAAACTAAACTTTTTAATGAACCATGAATAATGTTTGGTAAAGCCTGCAAATTGTTACACTTGTCTAACTGACATAGGTTCCTTTCAGTCTAGTTATTACTTTAATGGTATATAGTTAATCTAATTCTCATTACTTGATAACTTAAAAATAGTGAAAAATATTTATGAAACAAACTGATTTTGATATAATTTACACATGATGTCTCATACAAACTGAACACGAGGCTCAAAATAGTCAGAGTAGATTAAAATATCAATACGTACAAATGCACAAATGAGTAATATGTCACAAAAATATTATTACAAAATGATTGAAATCTGTTTCATTGTTAGAAAGACAGTAGGGTGTTATGAGGTAAACCTAATGTCTGAGAGAATTATTGAAGGCTACCTTCCATTTGTCCCCTTCTACAATATCTATAAGATTATATACACTTCTTAAGTCAAGTTAATTAAAAAAATGTTGACTCGATAACTTAATGACAAAGATATTAATGAATAGTTGTTCTTAATGGTTATTTTATTCAGTCACCAATAATCTATACATAGTCTAAGAGTAATGTCTTTCTTTTCAATAACAAGATGCCTACTCCAATAAGACTACTGGAAAGTCCAATTAAATCATTTTCTCCATTTTCTTTTATGTAATCCTTTATTGCCTTCATCGCAGAAAGGATATAAATGTTTCTGTTTGGTAAAGGAGCCCTGTTAGGATGATTGATAATAGTGTCTTTAAGGTGGTAACTTTAATGACCAGTTCTTATGAAACACAAGGAAATCTTTATATTTAGCAGGCAGTATTTCAGTTGAAAAATTTATCTGTGGACATTGTATACCATTTATACATTCTTAAAAGCATGTTGATCCCAATGTGTAATTCCTTGAATCTCCAATTAATGTCAGGGTTGTGATGAACTATTTAAGAGATCTGTGGTAGTGAAATATTCAGTAGGTCCAGAATCAATTATAGACAATTAACCAAAATAATTTACCATGACAGGTAACACAATTGTACTACCATAAAGGGTTTAGCTATGATTGCCTATCCTATTCCAAACTAAAGCAAACATTTCAGTTTCCTTCTAGCGTTGTAGTACTAGGGTGTTGTACCGTGTTAGCCATTATGAATGTAGAGAAAAGCCAAGCAAAATGACACCTTTTATTGGCTAACTAAAAAGATTACAATATGCAAGCTTTCGAGGCAACTCAGGCCCCTTCTTCAGGCCAATAAAAGGTGTCATTCTTCTAGCGTTGTACAATTATAACTAAATGGCCTGGTTCCCCAAAATAAAAGCCAGGATTTGTATTTTTTTTTTACAGAAAGCTAATTCCCATTTTTCAAAGCCCGATAAAAAAAGTTAATTTTTATTGTCAACAGACATTTTAGGATTAACAGATTTCATTGTCCTTTTTACATGGTTTTTTTCTTTAACGAGCGTTTCAAATGTGAAATCCAAACTTCAAATCTCACCTAAAAAGCCGCCTCTATCATGGCTTGCCATTTCATTTATTATATCTTCAGGTATACCATTTCTAAACAAAATGAGACAATGAGACTATGAAAAAGAGATTCTGCTGCAGAAAACCCCCTTTAGTAAAAATGGGGATAAGCCACATAGGTCTACGTAAAACAAGAAACTCAAGGTGGTGTTTGTGATGCATGATTTGTTGTTAGAATATTAGAAAGATTTAGACAAGTACAGGCCATTCAGCCCAACAAAGCGTGTCAGCTCTATCCACTTAATTCCTAAAAAATGATAAATTGGGTTTTGAAGGTCCTTACTGTCTACCACACTACTTCATAACTTATTCAATGTGTCTGTGGTTGTCTGTGAAGAAAACTTTCCTTCTGTTTGGCAAAAATCACCCTTAAAAAGTTTCCAACTGTTTCCCTGTGTTCTTGTTGAACTAATTTTAAATTTTCAATCCACTGTACTAATTTCCTTCAAAATTTTGAACACTCCAATCATTTCACCTTTTAATCTTGTTTTGCTTAAACTGAAAAGGCTCAGCTTTCTTAATCTTTCCTCGTAACACATGCCCTGTAGTTCTGGGGATCAGCTTAGTCTCCTTCTCTGGACTTTTTGTAGCGCTACTGTCTTTTCTGTAGCTTGTAGAAGAAAACTGCACACAGTACTCCAGATGAGTCCTTACCAGTACATTATAAAGCATGAGCACAACCTCCTTGGACTTGTACTCTACACCTTGTATTATGTAACCTAACATTTTTTTAGTTTTCTTAATGGCTTCAGGACACTGTCTGGAAGTTCATAGTGACGAACACATTACTGTGACGATGCGGATTCACTCCAAGCTCCCTTTCAGCTTCTGGAGCCTTTGAACCCTTCACCGTCGGTAATGTTACCGATGAGCTCAGCAGTGAGACACAAAAATGGAGCAAGAGGATGGTGTAAAAAGGTGTCAAGTGCTTTTACTAAAAACTGCAAAACAAATGTCCAACTAAAAGTGCAGTGCATTCAAAAATCTTCATTAAATAATCCATTAAAACAAGTACTGAGTGGAGGTTAAAACTAATAAATAGAAAAAACAACAATTCTTTAAAACGAGGTTAAAACAATGCTGGAAGCAGTCCTTTAAAAACACAAAAGCCCGGCGTCTTCTTTACCTGGCGGCTCCCCTGCTTCTCCCATCTGGGCCCCGCAACAGGAGAGTCACTCTTCTGCAGCAGCTGACCTTCTCTCCGCTCATCTGGTCTGGAGGCCTCCCAATCCCTGGCTTCGGTTGCGCACTCTCCAGACCGAGACTTGGCTTCCCTAACGACCAAGATGCACGCATCAGGGAATTCACCGCTCAAGCCTCCTGACTCCTGCTGCCTTCTCGGCCTTATGCGGCCAGCCGTCCTACTGCCAGTCACTCCTGTTTCTCCATAAAATACTCAGCGAGAGCGACCACTTCCAACTGCCCTAGGTGTTGGCCAAACACCCCTGCTAGGGCTCACTGTCCAGTTGCTTGCCTGCCTACGATCAATTGTTCACTCGTTCGCTCACACCGGCTTTTTCCTCCTGCTTCCTGCTCTCCTGCAACCTCCGGCTCTTTTTCTACCCCTCTTAGCCACCTCGTGGTTCTATTTATGAAGAGGACGTGGCAGCTGTAGCAATCAGCAGTTCCTGGGAACAATTACGAATGCCGGCTGTTTCTCACCTGTGCACTTAGGAACCTCTTCGGCCACACACCACAACGCCCCCTCACTAAGCCGCGAATACGGCAATTATTTATTTAAAACTGGCCTCTTGACATGAGCTGTGGACTCGCTACACCACAATTACTACTCCTAAATCCTTTTCATAAGATGTACTTTCTATTTTCAGACCTCCCACTGGGTATTCAAATCTCACATTTTACTTCCTATGCGTAATACTGGTGATTTGTTTGATTTCATCCTATTTAATATGTGCAGTATTTCTCCCTTTACAATTTCCAAATCACTCACTAACTCCTTAGTAGTCCCTGTTATAGGTTTTCCATTTCCTCACATGTGAAGACTTCAGTTAGATAGATAGATAGATAGATTGATACTTTATTAATCCCAAGGGGAAATTCAAATACTCAAGCAGCAGCATGGTGATACAAAAACAATATTAAATTAAAGAGTAATAAAAATGCAGGTAAAAATAGACAATAACTTTGTATAATGTTAACGTTGATCCCCCCGGGTGGAATTGAAGAGTCGCATAGTTTGGGAGAGGAATGATCTCCTCAGTCTGTCAGTGGAGCAGGACTGTGACAGCAGTCTGTCGCTGAAGCTGCTCCTCTGTCTGGAGATGATACTGTTTTGTGGATGCAGTGGATTCTCCATAATTGATAGGAGCCTGCTGAGCGCCCGTTGCTCTGCCACAGATGTCAAACTGTCCAGCTTCATGCCTACAATAGAGCCTGCCTTCCTCACCAGTTTGCCCAGGCATGAGGCGTCCTTCTTCTTAATGCTGCCTCCCCAGCACACCACTGCGTAGAAGAGGGCACTCGCCACAACCATCTGATAGAACATCTGCAGCATCTTATTGCAGATGTTGAAGGACGGCAGTCTTCTAAGGAAGTACAGCCGGCTCTGTCCTCTCTTGCACACAGAATCAGTATTGGCAGTTCAGTCCAATTTATCATCCAGCTGCACTCCCAGGTATTTATAGGTCTGTACCCTCTGCACACAGTCTCCTCTGATAATCACGGGGTCCAGGGTCTCCTAAAATCCACCATCAGTTCCTTGGTTTTGCTGTTGTTGAGATGTAAGTGGTTTGAGTTGCACCATCTAACAAAGTCTTTGATGAGGTTTCTATACTCCTCCTCCTGCCCACTCCTGATGCAGCACACGATAGCAGTGTCGTCAGCGAACTTTTGCACGTGGCAGGACTCCGAGTTGTATTGGAAGTCCGATGTATATAGGCTGAACAGGACCGGAGAAAGTACAGTTCCCTGCGGCGCTCCTGTGTTGCTGACCACAATGTCAGACCTGCAGTTCCCGAGATGCACATACTGAGGTCTGTTTGTAAGATAGTCCACGATCCATGCTACCAGGTATTTATCTACTCCCATCTCTGTCAGCTTGTCCCTAAGGAGCAGAGGTTGAATGGTGTTGAAGGCACTAGAGAAGTCCAGAAACATAATTCTTACAGAACCACTGCCTCTGTCCAAGTGGGAGAGGGATCGGTGTAGCATGTAGATGATGGCATCCTCTGCTCCCACGTTCTCCTGGTATGCGAACTGCAGAGGGTCGAGGGCATGTTGGACCTGTGGCCTCAGGTGGTGAAGCAGCAGCCTCTCCATGGTCTTCATCACATGTGACGTCAGAGTGACAGGCTGGAAGTCATTCAGCTCACTAGGATGTGATACCTTTGGGACTGGGGTGATACAAGATGTTTTCCAAAGCCTCGGGTCTCTCCCCTGTTCCAGGCTCATGTTGAAGATGTGCTGTAGAGGACTCCCCAGCTCCAACGCACAGGCCTTCAGCAGTCGTGGCGATATTCCATCTGGACCCGCTGCTTTGCTGGCACGAAGTTACCTCAGCTCTCTGCTCACTTTCGCTGCTGTAATTGTGGGTGGGGATGTCTCTCCTATGCTGGTATCAGCAGAAGGATGGGTGGAGGGTGCAGTACTCTGAGGTGAGAGTGAGAGTGGGTTAGGGCGGTCGAACCTGTTAAAGAAGTTGTTCATTTGGTTTGCTCCCTTCACGTCTCTCTCGATGGTGGCACCCCTCTTCGAGCTGCAGCCAGTGATAATCTTCATCCCATCCCACACTTCCTTCATGCTGTTATTCTGCAACTTCTGCTCCAGCTTTCTCCTGTACTGCTCCTTCGCCGCCCTGAGCTGGACTCGGAGTACCTTCTGCACGCGCTTGAGCTCATGCTGATCACCGCCTTTAAAAGCCCTTTTCTTCTGGTTCAAAAGGCCCTTGATGTCACTTGTAATCCATGGCTTGTTTGTTAGCATAGCAGCGTACTGTTCTTACTGGAACTACAATGTCCATACAGAAGTTAATGTAGTCAGTAGTGCAGTCAACAACCTCCTCAACGTTCTCACTATGTGATCCCTGCAGGATATCCCAGTCCGTAGTTCCAAAGCAGTCTCTCAGAGCCTGCTCTGCCTCAGGGGACCACTTCCTGAATGAGCGTGTGGTTGTAGGTAGCTCCCTCACTCTTGGTTTGTAGTGAGGCTGAAGCAGAACCAGGTTATGATCTGCTTTCCCAAGCGCAGGCAGCGGGGTGGCGCTGTATGCGTTTTTAACGTTTGCATACAGTAAGTCAATAGTCTTATTTCCCTGGGTGTTACAATCCACATACTGGAAGAAGGCAGGTAATGTTTTGTCCATCGTCACATGGTTAAAATCTCCAGCGATTAGTACAAGCGCCTCAGGGTGCTGTGTTTGTAACTTAGCAACAGTGGAATGTATGATGTCACCCGCTATCTCCACGTCCGCCTGAGGAGGGATGTATACAATAAAAACAATGACATGTCCAAACTCTCTGGGTAAGTAATAGGGACGCAGACTTATGGCCAACAGTTCGATGTCCCTGCAACAAAGTGGAGATTTTGACGTTTACATGTCCAGAGTTGCACCACCTTGTATTGACATAGAGAGCTAGACCTCCTCCTCTCTGCTTCCCACTGGTATTTGCGTCTCTGTCCGCTCTAACTGTGCTAAACCCGGGTAGCTCCACGTTAGCATCTGGGATGGTAGTAGTTAGCCACGTTTCGCAAAAACACAACAAACTGCATTCACTGTAGGTCCTGACATTTTTCACCAGCGCAGCCAGTTCGTCGATCTTATTTGATATTGAGTTCACACTTCCCAGGATAACAGAAGGCACTAAAGGCTTAAAATGCCACTTTCTCGCAAGCCGTTTCATTTTTAGCTTAGTGCCGGCTCTGCTGCCATAATACCGCCTTCTTACCTCGTCAGGTAAATAGGGAACCACACAGACACTGGCATTTGTTCTCAGTGCTTGAAGTTGACTACTTGACTAGACGAGTCTCGGCGTGTAAAAATCCATGTCCACGTAGTAAAAGTGTCCAGGGAACATACATAATCTACATAAAAGAAAGAAAGTGATAGGAGTGATCAATAAAAAAAAAGGTAGAAAAATAAAGTCGTACACGGAGCTGCTGAAAAGGCTGCCACTCTCGGCAGCGCCTGAGTCATCTTTGATCTTTAACATCTTACAGTTAAATGTAAGTTTAGAGCATTTCCTGTATCAGTTTGCATATTTTATATACTAAAATAATGAAAGAATATCTTTTGGTCATTTTTAACTTTATCTGCAGTATTCTTCTCTAACTGCCTTTTAGCTTTACTAATATACTCTTCTTAATGTTTGCCCTCCTTTTCTTTTGCAGCTTCTGTTTTATCTGCTTACTTACCCACTGTGGAGTTTTTTTTAATTACTTACTAATTACAAATCCAGGTATCTACCTATCCTGCATTATAAATATAACGTTTTCAAACTTTTTCCACTGCTCCTTGACTGTCTCAATATTTAAAAGCTAATGCCAGTTTATCCCTTTGAAACTTTGCCTCATTTTTTCAAAATTTGCCCTACCAAAGTTTTAATGTTTTCATCTTTGCTCTTCCAAAGCCCTGAGAATTGTATTTTATTATAGTCATTTGATCCTACAATTCACTCACATCATCACCCTCAATTCTCTCCTAATTATTACAGAATACTAAATCTAGATAGACTTCCCCCTGTATTAGTGCTTTAACATACTGCATTAAAAAATAGTCAATGATTACATCTATAAACTCCTGCTCTTGCATTTCACTATTTGCAATGTTAGCCCAGATACTATTATAGTAGTTAAAGTTCCCCATGACTATAATATGACTATAATATAGTGCTGTAAATGTGCCTTTTTAATATTATTAAAAAGATGTGCATTGAAATTGCTATCTTCAGAGGAAGATCTATAGCACACCTCTAAAATAAGGCCTGTTTCCTTAATGCTTTCCAGACAAATTCAGACGTGCTCACTAAGATGGAGCTCATCATTAAACTGAAGAAGTCTTTCATTTAAATTCTTCTTTACATAATACACACCCCCTCCTTTTCTGTTCTGTCTACCCTTCCTAAAATTGTGAATCTATGTTATACTTATCCCCATCTTTGTTATTTAGTCAAGTTTCTGTTATTACTAAAATATTATAATTATGTTCAGCTACATCCAACTCCAACCCACTTGTTTTATTTTTGACACTTCTAGCATTAGGTAAAGATATTTTTAATATTTTACTTAAAGTTTGGTTTAGAATTAATGTTACTATAAATATATGTTTTTACACCATTGTTCATCTCCACATGTACAGTTCTAAATCTGACCTGTTCTAAACTCCCTACCCGCCATTCCCTAGTTTAAAACATGCTCAACTAACCTACTCATATGCCTTTCTAGGGCGGTGGAGCAGGCCTCATTTGTTCCAAAAGGAGTCTCAATGCCCCATACACCTATAGCCTTCTGTCCTACACCAAGATCTAAGCCATGCGATAAGCTTTCTAATCTCCTTAGTCTTACTTGGTAAATATAAAACTTAGGAGAAAAGTACCTTGTTAGTTTTGCTCCTCATCATGGCATCTGTTTAAATATGGATTGCAGAAGTGACAGACTAACCTTATGTATTTCATTTGTCCCAGCATGGACAATGACAACTGGATTCACTCACACTCTATCAACCCTTCCAGGAAGGTCTTCCACCGTTGCACATGGAAGGCAACACACTGTGTAAGACTCTCTGTCTCTGGAGAAAACCTGCGCTTCAATCCTCCTAATAATTTAGTCCCCCACTATCACCCCCTCATTATTTCTGATGACTGATTTTGAAGTGGCCTGTTGGGAATCCTCATACCTGATTACCACCTCAGAGTCTTCAGAATCACCATCACCACAGCAAACACCTGAAAACACTTGAGATTTCCAATTCTGGGGTTGATGCCCCAAGAAAGTATTCAACCCTTGCCTTGCACCTTGTAACTTGACCCACTTATCTCTCTACTTGTCTAGTGCGGAGTCTCCTCCCATGCCACCATATGGGTGCACACTATATCTCTAAAAGACACCCAGGCATGGTCTGCTAATTCTCTACTACAACACAGGCCAACCAACTTCCTCTCCAGTACAGCAACCTTGAGCATAAGGTGCTAGATCAGCTGGGATCTCCTGCTCCTCAAGGAGCATTCAAGCCATTCTCCAAAAAATCCAACCTCTAACAGGAGTCCAACAGGACTTACAGTACATTACTCTGGCCTCATTTCAAAATTTGGCTTTGGATTATTAAACTGTTTAACATTTTATTATATATAAATGATTTTACTTAAATTATTCAAATTAATAAATCAGTAGAATAAAGAACACTGCAGTTATTTACACCTTTTGGCCCACTAAACTCCTGTAATACTCTCTCCCTTGAATACCTGCTGTTTATCTTTCTTTGATGTTATTAAAATCTACTTTTTCCCTGTCTGTTTTCTTAACTTTGTACCCCACTTGATACTTCCTTACTTTGAAGCATTCCACTTATACCACATGTATTCCTCCCTATTAATGAACCCTTATGCTGTTGCTCACTAAATTGTGTTAGCTTTACTATTAGGAATTGATCTATCAAATAATATTTTTTTACACCCTACTTCCTTCTTACTGAGAAAACTCACTCTCTAGCTAGATGCTTGTTTATGTACAACCCACCTGTACTTAAAATAAATGTTTTCTTCCTAAGGAATAAACGCATATATCCTCACTTTCCACTAGAGTTAAAGCATTACTTTTTGAGTACTAAATTGTGCTCTACCCAATTATTCTTTATATGCCTTAACTTCTTCCCACTAAGGAATTGCTGTTACTTTTAACTATTCAACTCTACGATGCTGGTTATTTATTTACAGACATGTCTGTTTCAGCTAACACTTTTTGCAAGGCCTCTCCTCGCCGACACTAGTTTTGAATATAAGTATCAATTACAAGTAACTTTACAAATAATATATAATAACAGTAATAATAATAATAATAATAATAAATTCTATTCATGTAGCGTCTTTCTTATGCTAAAGGTGCTTCATGAATCCCCAAAACACTCAGGTGCAAGTGTCCTGTGTGGAAGATAAAAAAGCAAAAAAAAAATCCTACTAAAGGGAAAAAATCCTACTAAAGGGAAAGTCCCGTAAGGCTCAACAGCGGCAACCAAAAAACAAAGTTTTTAGGAGCAAAATTTGTATTTTAATTAACTCATGCAGCAGTAGCACAACACATTTTTGCAGTTCTTCCAATTCAGTTTGTAAAGATGATGTCAGCCCGTCAGCACATCTCAGTTTCCAATTTTGATATGATAATTTCATGTACTTTCTTTACTGTATACATTTATCAGCCACTTAATAGGGAATTTTACAGCAACTACTGCGGGTGACTTGCCATTATGGAAAACATTTTGAAGTGTATGTTCTGACTATATTGAATTTATATGCTTTTATAGACAGGTATAATGTTTTATACTTTCCTTGGTCACCTCTTTTTGTTATCACAATGGAAAAAAAAAAATTTTTTTAGAAACTTCTCATTAGGAAATATATATTGAAATATAGTAAAGAAGTATATATTTATAATGATTTAATTATGCCGTTTATTTGGCAAAAAATTGGAACTGCACAGCTTTTGTTCAAAGTATGTAATCAGCATGTAATTTGTAACAATTTTCATAAAAACAATGCAGATCACAGTGCTTTACAAGCTGTCAAAGAAGTAGTTGTGTTAAATTAGATAAGAATAATAATGCGTAAATCAGGTCAGCTCAGGTTGGGGTGCATGCATAAGATCCTGGTTTGACAACCCCCCAAGGCAGACATGCAATCCAGTCCCACCCTCTAGAAATTACCATCTATGTGCCGCAGCCAGGTGTTATATTGGTGTTCCCTTGGCCTAGTAAAACCACTCGGGGCTGCAGTGCCGTAACTGACATGCCCTCACAATGCAGGTAATGTGGTCAACACAAAGTCAAACCAGCAGTATTCAAGGATTTTCCAAAGAAACACAGTACCTGGACACAAATAGATGAACATACACAGGCTTGGTCTGCAATAGAAGTAAAATCCTGCAGTACTTCCTTATATTCCCTGCTTTGGGCCCCAATAAATGCAAGTTATCGGCAATATACTAATAACCCAATTGTGCTTCACTCACTCAGAATATGGAACCAATGTAGAAAGCATTTTAAGATGGAGAATCTTTTATCTGTGGCACCCCTGCAAGAGAACCACCTCTTTCAACCCTCGCAAACATATGCAGTTTTTAATATTTGGAAAAGATTTGGGATTAAATTGCTTAGAGATCTTTATATAGACAACATCTTTGCATCCTATGAACAATTACATTCCAAATTTAACTTTCCAGCCACACATTTCTTTCACTATCTTCAAATTAGGAATTTTGTTAAACAGAACCTGCCCAATTTTCCTCATCTTGCACCCACCTCCATGCCAGAAAAAATATTGCTCAATTTCAAAGACTTAGACACCATCTCTGCAATATATAAAATTATCTTGCAGTCCCTCCCTTTTAAAGATCCAAGAGGACAATAGGAAAAAGATGTCTTAATCAATATATCAGAAAAGGAGTGGAAAATAGCAATGCAGAGACTTCACTCGAGCTCCATATGCGCAAAGCATACAATTATTCAACTGAAACTTATATATTGAGCACATCTGTCTCGCCTAAAACTGTCCAAAATGTTTCCAGGGCAAGATCCAACCTGCGAACGCTGCAATCAAGTCCCAGCCTCACTGGGTCACATGTTTTGGACCTGCACCAAATTAACATAATTTTGGACCAAACTTTTTAAGTGCCTTTCAGACAGCCTTGGTGTCACAATCCCTCCTAACCCATTAACAGCTGTGTTTGGTGTTCTTCCAGATGGGTTTAAAGTGGAGAAGGACAAACAAACAGTGATTTCATTCACTACACTTTTGGCACGCAGACTTAAGTTTGCTAAACTGGAAGAATCCTAACTCTCCTCTTTTAAGTCAGTGGGAAACCAATGTTTTATACTATTTGAAATTGGAAAAAATCAAATATTCAGCTAGAGGATCTGTACAGAATTTTTTGAAAACCTGGCAGGATCTAATCAATAATATCTTAGAATAAGCTCGTAATGCACCAAGGCAGCAATTATCTCCACATTTCTTTTTCTTCTCCATTTATCTCTATTGCCCTATTAAACTCATCAATTTAGGTATGTTTACAAGCCTTATGTTTTACTCTGTTGGCCATGCTCTCTCTCTCAGGGGTGAGGAGTGACTTGTTTTCAATCCTATCTTTTGTAAAAATTGATCTATTTGTATGGAATGATTACAATAAAATTAATAAAAAAAAAATAAATAAAGAAATACAGTACCAAAGGTCTCAGGTCACTGGATAACGTCCAACTCTCCCAACCAAATAGCAAAACAGGAAGCACCAGGACTCTAAAAATTTGAACATTCATCCTTTTGCAAAGATATTGGGAGCTCTACACACCCCTTTCCAATTACCTCATTACCCCCTATGCTCTTCCAATCCATCTACTGAAGAGTCACCAGAGACATGAATGTCACTGCCAAGGTAAGTAAATCTCTTCACAAGGTCGACACACTCTCCACAGACAGACACACTGCTGATGGCTTTGCCCAAGAGGTCATTAAAGGCCTGGATCTTGGATTTTATCAAGAACACTTGCAAGCCCAGGCACTCAGACTCCTCGCTCTGATCAGAGCCTCCATTGACTCTGCGAACATCACAGCATTGTTGGCAAAGTCAAGATCAGTGAATCTCTCTTCACCAACAGATGCCCCACAGCTGCTGAACTCCATGACTCTGCCCAACACCCAGTCCATTAAAGCACTGAACAGAGTAGGAGCAAAAACACACCCCTGACGAACCCCACAATCAACTGGGAAAAACGCAGAGATTCTGCCTTCACTCTGCCCAGCACTCACAGTACCAGTGCACAGGCCAGCCATGATATCCAGCAGCTTTGAGGGGATCCCAAAAAATATCATAATATCCCACTGGGCAATATATACATTGTGGAGGCTGGCCCGGACACAGACAGGCGGACACCAATGGTTCACCCAACACACGTTTATTATACATTCTATTATTTACAGCAAGTGCACACACAACCCCATAACTCCCCCAAAGTCCAGGCCTCTACCAAAATGATGTCTCTCTCTTCTCTTCAAGCCGCCTCCT
Organism: Erpetoichthys calabaricus; assembly: GCF_900747795.2. NCBI lineage: Eukaryota > Metazoa > Chordata > Cladistia > Polypteriformes > Polypteridae > Erpetoichthys > Erpetoichthys calabaricus. The sequence goes on from NC_041401.2 coordinate 117,346,948, forward strand.
TTCCTCTCCTCCCGAGCTCCGTCCTTCTCCATTCCCGACTCAAGCCAACGAATTGAGGGGAGGCGGCCCCTTTTATAATCACCCAGACGTGCTCCAGGTGTCTCCCGATTAGCTTCCGATGGTACTCCCCAGTGTGGTGGAAGTACCAGCACTCCGGGTGTCCCTGGTCGTCTTCCCTGGGCTATCCTTGTCAGTTTCTGTGGTCCCCAAAGCCACCAGGGCAGTCGCCCCCTCGTGGTCTGGAGGAGGCGTAATCCCTCCTCCGGTCCTTCTGGGCATCCCGGCTGGGTGCCACCCCCAGCCGCTTGCCACAACATATATATATATATATATTTTATATATATTGTTGAAGGAGGGCCCCGGACACAGACAGGCAGACATGTTAGTTGCACCACCACACGTTTATTTACACTATTTACAAAAGTTCTGTGCCACACAAACAAACCCCAAGACTCCCCCAAAGACCAGGCTTCTCACACAGCCTTCTCTCTCTTTCTCTCTCTCTTCATGGGCCACTCTTTTGCCTCCTCTCAGACCTCGTCCTTCTCCTCACCCGACTCCAGCCGTGAGTGAGGGCAGGCGGCTGATGACCACACCCGGCCACCTGCCACAATATATATATGGTTGAAATAGTTTACTGTCAAATAAATGCAAAGAGTACACGACACGTGTTTCGCCCTCATTCTGGGCTCATCAGGTGTACACACTCCACTGCACTCCCTCTCGGGAATCGAACCTCGGACGTCAGTGCCAGAGGCGATGCCCCTAACGTTGTGCCACGGCGTGTGGTTCATTTATTTGACAGCATGTAGATCGGGGTAATTACATTCACGGCATTCGAAGTCTGTGTCACAAGCGTTACCTGGTAGGTAACCACCCATACAATCAGATTGTGACACAGACTTCGAATGCCGTGAATATATATATATATATATATATATATATATATATATATATATATATATATAATATTTTTACTGTAGTAATTAATTAAGAATTATTGGTCTTTATTTACCAGGGGTCTTCTGTAGGGAATGTATGTACACATGGTTCATCTAAAATGAACTCACCCAAACAATGAATTAAAAAGAAGTTTTTAAACTGGCAAAGATGAAGTCAAGAAAAAAAAGTTTTCATTTTCAATGATTTGTATTTTTATAATTATACAGCACTTCATATTATTATTTTTAAAGCTCATTCTGTAAAATAAAACTTCAATTCACCAATGTTTATTATATTTGTACATTGTTATATCTTTCTTTACACATTTTGCACACATATTTAATAACTGTAATAAACTGCACCAAGAATGTTTAAAAAATCATTCAAAAAAATGTGTACATGAATGAAAATATATCAACCTGTTCATAATCCATTTAGACTACCAGGCTGCAAACAAAATGTCCATCCATCCATTTTCCAACCCGCTGAATCCAAACACAGGGTCACGGGGGTCTGCTGGAGCCAATCCCAGCCAACACAGGGCACAAGGCAGGAACCAATCCCGGGCAGGGTGCCAACCCACCGCAGGACACACACAAAGCCCAATTTAGAATCGCCAATCCACCTAACCTGCATGTCTTTGGACTGTGGGAGGAAACCGGAGCGCCCGGAGGAAATCCACGCAGACACAGGGAGAACATGCAAACTCCACGCAGGGAGGACCTGGGAAGTGAACCCGGGTCTCCTAACTGCGAGGCAGCAGCGCTACCACTGCGCCACCGTGCTGCCCGAACAAAATTATATAAATATATATTTTTTACTTAAGGTTACTTATCTCCACAAACCGAGACACATGAATAACATTTTTAGAAAATACAAAAATAAACGCAAATGGCAAAGCTTGTGTGTGCCGACTTGAACAAGCTTTTTGCTGAATACATTAATTGACAAGAGGCTGGCCTACCCTTTTCGATTTTTGGTAGCCACCATGAGCCGTGATTTGCCAATTCTTGGTAAACAACGAGCCGTCATTGGCCATTTCTTGGTAGCCAAAACAGGTTGTGAGTGGTCAGTTCTTGGTAGGTGATACAGGTAGGTGTACGTGTATTTACAATGGCACAGGTAACCAGTGTAACAACGTTAAAACTTGTGAGATGTGCTTAGATTCTCTTTTTCTGGCAAAGATTCTTGCTGCTGCATTCAGAACTAACTGTAACCAATGTTACAGTTGTTTAGTAGGATTTTTTTTCTTAGTAAGACCAGTTAGGAGTTCAGTAATCTAGCTGACTAAGAAGAAAAGTGTGAATTCATTTTTTAATATCTTGCAATGTTATGAGGTCTAATGCTTGACTTTTAATGCTAATGGATCAAGTTTATTTCTTATACAGTAATCCCTCTTCCATCGCGGGGGTTGCGTTCCAGAGCCACCCGCGAAATAAGAAAATCCGCGAAGTAGAAACCATATGTTTATATGGTTATTTTTATATTGTCATGCTTGGGTCACAGATTTGCGCAGAAACACAGGAGGTTGTAGAGAGACAGGAACGTTATTCAAACACTGCAAACAAACATTTGTCTCTTTTTCAAAAGTTTAAACTGTGCTCCATGACAAGACAGAGATGACAGTTCTGTCTCACAATTAAAAGAATGCAAACATATCTTCCTCTTCAAAGGAGTGCGTGTCAGGAGCACAGAATGTTACATAGATAGAGAAAACAATCTCTAGCAAACAAATCAATAGGGCTGTTTGGCTTTTAAGTATGTGAAGCACCGCGGCACAAAGCTGTTGAAGGCGGCAGCTCACACCCCCTCCGTCAGGAGCAGGGAGAGAGAGAGAGAGATAGAGAGAGACAGAGTTTGTTTTCAGTCAAAAATCAATACGTGCCCTTTGAGCTTTTAAGTATGCGAAGCACCATGCAGCATGTTGTTTCAGGAAGCAGCTGCACAAAAGATAGCAACGTGAAGATAATCTTTCAGCATTTTTAGACGAGCGTCCGTATCGTCTAGGTGTGCGAACAGTCCCCCTGCTCAATCCCCATACGTCAGGATCAGAGAAAGTCAGCACAAGAGAGAGAGAAGAGTAAGCAATCTAGCTTCTCAGCCATCTGCCAATAGCGTCCCTTGTATGAAATCAACTGGGCAAACCAACTGAGGAAGCATGTACCAGAAATTAAAAGACCCATTGTCCGCAGAAATCCGCGAACCAGCAAAAAATCTGCGATATATATTTAAATATGCTTACATATAAAATCCGCGATGGAGTGAAGCCGCGAAAGGCAAAGCGCGATATAGCGAGGGATCACTGTACTGTATTTTTCCATTTTTAATAACAGCCAAGGTTTCAGTTTTTTCTTTATTTAGTTTGAAGAAAACATTACTCATCCAATCAGAAATACATGCCACATATTGTGTCAGAGAGACCAGAGCACCAGGGTCATCACGTGCTATTGATAAGTAAAGCTGCATGTCATCTGCAAAGCTGTGGTAGTTCACCTTGTGTTTTGACATAACCTGGACTAATTGGAGCATAGTGATTGAAAAAAAAAAGAAAAGAACAGCAGGCCCAGAAAAGACCCTTGTGGTATGTCATATACAATTATCATGGATCTCTGAACTACATCACCACATCTAAAACAAAGAATTTTCAACTTTTTAAATAAGATTGAAACTAGTTTAAGACACTGTCCAAGAGGCCCACCCATGGACTAAGGCAGTTTATTAGAAATAGATCCAAAGCTGTCAAGTTCAGTGTCTAGATATTTTTTTAACCAGGGATTTAACTGCTGCAGTCTTTAGGCAATCTGTTCACTATATCAAGTAACTATGAATTAGCACATCTGCGATTTCTTTGGAAAATCCTGTTGGAACTGAGTGCAGTGCACTTTTAAGTTTCCACATCTGCCAATAATGCAAATGAAATAGTCTGTAGTGCTGGTTTCTTAGACCTGTTCATAGTTCTAGTGCTAGTAACCCTGCAGACAAAAGAAGCAAATTTCATTGTGGATGTTGTAAAACACTAAATGTGTGTGTTGCTGTGTGCAAAGTAGGTTGCATATACTGTAAAGGATGCAAGTGGGGTGGTGAGGGAGTTACAGTCAAATTCCATTTATTTCATGACGGTGGAAATAATATTTTAAAGACCTGGGGGATGAGGGGACATAGGGTGAAGGAGCCTGTGCTTGGAGCATTTTTGGGCTTCAACTGGTACTGAGTGAATCACAGAAAACTAAAATGTAATATCAAAATTTAGCAGTGGCCAAGACATACCAATGCACCAGAACAGCAAGTACTGCAAGGAAGAGGTTGAGATTGTACAAAATACGAAAGCGTAAGTGATTTGTCAATAATCAACATCCTATTCTGATGTGTAAACTATAGAGAATTTCTTATCAGTGCCTCAAAGAACAGTTTTATTTTACAAAAGGATTTCTCACTTCTATAAAAAGTGACAGGTAAGATGTTGTCAAGCAAATGTAAAATCTAAAACATTTTTCACTCATGACCTGCTGTCTACAAGATGTTTCAAGTAAAGGTTTTGTTAATCAGAACATTTCAACGTCAGTCTTTTGAACTATACACAATAAATGCAAATAAAATCTGCTGCTCCTCACAACTGGCACTAGGCCACAAGTGCAATCTGGAATTGACTTGCAGTGTTTGCTTCTGTGTCACTTCTGTTGAGCTCACTTACAATTATATCTAACATGTCATTGTGAGGCCGCAAGTCTCTGAGTGCTGCGGTGGCACAGCGCCAGGGCAGCCTGTACATACTTTATAATGTGCACACTTCCCTGTTTTATATCATGGATGGCAACATTCAGGTAGTAGCTGAGAGAATAAGTCATGTATAAGAAAAACATATGTAAACACTCACTGTAACATGCACTGTAGGTTCTTGTTTCCCGCAATTCTTCCTTTTTTCTTTAGGCTGTTACCTTACAGTTGTTACATGTGTGTGAGACTACCTTGCAACTGGGCTGATGTGCATGTGTTTGTACGGGAACACATAAGGTACAGTACACTAATGTAAAGTTTGTTTTTTTTTTGGTATGAAATGATTTACTGGCAATGAATTTTGGTTTTGGTAACAGTCCGTTAATTTATAGATATTTGGTGGTCCTGTTAGTTTAAATGTTTCTCTTTGTTTTCGTGTCCTGACAGCACTGGAAAAAATGCTACAGCAATTTCTCACTACACAAGACCACAAGGAGAAGCAACACCAGGTTACCTTGCTGCAGGATGAGGTACATCGGGGGCATGAGGAGAACCGTACAGTAATGCAGGGTACCTTGGTAGCAGAAGTCTGACCGTCACAGGGATAGTGGACCACAATCTGGCTAGTACAATGACAGATGTACCAAGGTGAGTGGATAGCCATAAGCTTCCCTCCTACTGAGTGGATGAAAATATTGAACTGTTCCTGGTCACTTCTGAACAGATGGCAGTAGTTTACTCCTGGCCAAAGTTTGAGTGTGCAATCAAACTGGTCTCACTGCTAACTTGTAGGGCCAGGGCAGAGTTTGTAGCCATTGACCTACCTTAGTCACTAAAAAATGACTTGCTCAAACAAGCAGTACTGAGCAAGTTTGAAATAAGCCCAGAGAATTATAGGCTCTCTTTTACAAGGGCTCGATGGAAGATCAGAAAGACCATTAAAAGACTTATGTAACCGTTGGCTGAACCCACAACAACACAGTAAAGTGTAAATAATTGAGTTTATTGTGCTTGAGCAGTTTTTACAAATGAAGATGAAGGCCTGTCTTCTGGAATACAGTCATCTTGATATTTGGAAGAAATGGCAGAGATCAACCAGGCCGAGGTCAGCCCCAGAATCTGCAATTGAAAACAAGAAGAAATAAGTCTACACCACCACCTCATACAATCTTTCCGGGTGCACCAAAGGTTTGGGTAGGACATGGTTTCATATCTCTAAGAACGGGAAGGAAAGTGGCTTAGCTAATGTAATTTGTTGTTGGTGTGGACAGAGGGGACATAAGAAGGTTCAGTACCCTAAAGCTTAGCATAGAACTGAAAGTGCTGAGAATAAGTATTATTATGTACCTTGTTTAGTACTAAAGAAGACTATGGTAAAGAACCAGAGAAAAGGTTGTGAATGTCAAAGTAGCTGGTTGTACCAGAAAAGCTTTATTAGACACAGGGAGTACCCAGACCCTTGTGCAAAGAAATGTGGTGGACAACAAGCTTATGCTGACTTCCAGGAGAATAGTCCTGTGGTGCGTCAATTGTGATGAAGTCTCTTACCCACTGTTGAAACTAGGAATCGAGGAAGGAGGTCAGATCTATGCAATGTCTGATGGGATAGTAGAGGAGATGCCATACCCTGTCTTATTAGGTCTGCATGTGTCAGATATAGATGGTATTTTGTAGCATAGACTGGTAAAAGAGGCCCAGGTTATAACCAGAGCTAAAATGGTTGTGGCGGCTAAAATTGACCAGCTGGACTGGAATACATTGCCATTTTCTGATGAGGGTGCGAGCAATCCAAGAGAAATTATAACAGTTAAAGGTGCTAACCTAACAGCAGGGTTGATCAAAAAGGTCTATGTGTTATTGGGCATACAGAGCCACACCTTATCACCTGCAGACTGATGGCCTCGTAAAACATTTCAATGGGACACTTAAACAAATGCTCAGAAACATTGAGCGGACTGGGATCAATGGTTACTTTACATGCTATTTGCCTATAGAGAAGTTCCCCAAGCTTCCTCTGGATTCTCGCCATTTGAGTTAGATAGATAGATAGATAGATAGATAGATAGATAGATAGATAGATAGATAGATAGATAGATAGATAGATAGATACTTTATTAATCCCCAAGGGGAAATTCACATATGCCAGGGGCAGCCTACAGATGAAATACAAAGCAGGTACTCATTGTTTTATATTGTGCGTTAAGAAAGAAAGACCATGTAAATAATCTCTGTAACACATAGGTTCTCGTTCCCCACAGTTCTTCTTTTCTTCAGACTACTTTCTTTATCATTAATGTCAAATTATGTTCTTACTACTCTACAGTGTGTATCAGAAAAATATAAAATATTACACAAGAACATTTTTGCAAAAAAGGATTGAATTTGGATATGCACATTTTCATAGAATATTTATTTGAAATGTTGATACCATTTTATGGCTTTATCCTGTAATGCACCTTTGAATGGCTTGAAAGGCACAATTAAAGAATATGGTATATATCGTTATTACTGGTTGCATTTTCTACATAAGAAATTTACTTTGAGTTTTCATTGTGAGGATGCAAGCCTGAAAAGCACACATCATGTTCACATGCTACAGAATAATAACAGTTTAAAAACAATAGAAGTCTAAACAGACTTTTTAAATTGCATAATTAAAAAAAACCTGGCACTAAGTCTGGATTTGAACTCAGGTTTTTTGCATTGAGATGCCATTTTAAACCTTTCAGTGCTCCACCTACTGGTTTTTCAAGCTAGTTTAGTCACTGTATTGAAAATTTCTGAAATGGTACAATTGCTCACAGTGCATTACAGACAATGTAATGCAACATGATGTGGTATTCCTCACTCATTCTATTTATGTACCTCCACAAAAATCTTTGAAAGTGGACCCAACTATTTTATTGTCATTTTTATACAATTTTGTGTTTTGCTTTTGTTCAAATGTCCCTTGTGTTGTTAAACAGAAGACATTTTTGTTATTTTGGGACTTTCTTCGCATTATTTTGGGTGTAAGAAATGCCATGTTTCTTTTCCATTACCAGTTCTGGATGAGAGTAAGCTGTGTGCGACCTGGCTGCCGCTTCTCACCAGTGTCTTTTTGTTCTGTTTTGATTTTGTTGCTGTTACTACATCCTCTGCCTTGCTCGTGCTTTTTTATGTTTTATGGACAGATTCTCACTAGATTCATACTGGTCCTTTTGTAAAGTTTTATTCAGTTGGCTTCCTATATTCCACGAGCTCTCTCCCCTGTACTCTCCCTGAGCCAGCATGGTTGGTGAGTAAGTCTTTACTTTCTTAGTTAACTAGGATTAAGACTTTCTTAGCTGACTTTGTTTTTTTTTTTTAAATTTTATTTATTAATTTTATTCTAATCATTCCATACAAATAGATCAATTTATAACCAAACAAAATCGAAGACAAATCAAACCCCACCCCTGAGAAGGAGAGCTAAGCCAAAGGAGAATTGCTTAGGGCTTTTTAATAAGGCAACAATAAATAAAAGAAAGGGAGAAATAAATATATAGGTAAATAAGAGATGGAGAAGGGAATTAAATGCGGTAATAGTTATTTCTCTTATTCTAAAATAATATTGATTAGATCCTGCCAGGTTTTGAAAAAATTTTGTACAGATCCTGAGAATTTGATTTTTTCCAATTTCAAATAATATAAAACATCGGTTTCCCACTGACTTATCAGAGGAGAGTTAGGATTCTTCCAATTTAACAGAATAGGTCTGTGTGCCAAAAGTGTAGTGAAAGCAATCACCATTTGCTTGTCCTTCTCCACTTCAAGTTCGTCTGGAAGAACACCGAACACAGCTGTTAATGGGTTAGGAGGAATTGTGATTCCAAGGCTGTCTGAAAGGCACTTAAAAATTTTGGTCCAAAATGATGTTAGTTTGGTGCAGGCCCAGAACATGTGACCCAGTGAGGCAGGAGCTTGGTTGCAGCGTTCACAGGTTGGATCTTGTCCTGGAAACATTTTGGACAGTTTTAAGCGAGACAGATGGGCTCGATATATAATTTTTAGTTGAATAATTCTATGCTTTGCGCATATGGAGCTCGAGTGAATTCTCTGCTTTGCTACCTTCCACTCCTTTTCTGATATATTGATTAAGAGATCTTCTTCCCAATGTCCTCTTGGATCTTTGAAAGTTACGGACTCTAATAGGATTTTATAAAATGCGGAAATGTGTTTAATTCCTCGAATTTGAGCAGTATTTTTTTCCAGCATTGTGGAGGGTGCGAGGTGGGGGAAATCGGACAATTTCTGTTTAACAAAATTTCTAATTTGAAGATAGTGAAAGAAATGTGTAGCAGGGAGGATGAACTTTGAGCGTAATTGTTCAAAAGATGCAAATATGTTGTCTATATAAAGATCTCTGAGCATTTTAATCCCAAAACTTTTCCAGGTATTAAAAACTGGATATGTTTGTGAGGGTTGAAAGAGGTGGTTCTCTTGCAGAGGTGTCACAGATAAAAGATTTTCCATCTTAAAATGCTTTCTAAGTTGGTTCCATATTCTGAGTGAGTAAAGCACAATTGGGTTATTAGTATATTTGCGATAACTTGCATTTATTGGAGAGCAGAGCAGGGAGTATAAAGAAGTACTACAGGATTTTACTTCTATTGTGGACCAAGCCTGTGTACGTTCATTTATTTGTGTCCAGGTTTTTATGGCTTGTATGTTTGCTGCCCAGTAATAAAACTGAAAATTAGGTAAAGCCATGCCACTTTCTGCCTGAAGTCTTTGTAGGGTCGCTCTTCGGATACGTGGGTGTTTTGAGTTCCAAATGAATGAGGTTATTGTTGAATCTGTTTAAAAAAAGATTTATTGATATATATTGGAATGTTTTGAAATAAAAAAAGAAGTTTAGGAAGGATATTCATCTCAACAACGTTAATTCTTCCAGCTAGAGTGAGATGAAGTGTTGACCATCTATGCAAGTCTTGCTTAATTTTTTTCCATACAGATGGCAAAATTTTGTTGATAAAGAGCTTTATGTTTACTTGTGATATTTACCCCAAGGTATTTAAACTGATCTGCTATGGTAAAAGGTAGGGTGTCCAATCTAATATTACATGCTTGTGAATTCACTGGAAAGAGTATACTTTTATTCAGATTAATTTTAAGACCAGATATCTTTTGAAATTCTGTTAGTGCTGTTAAAACTGCAGTGACAGTGTTTTCTGGGTCTGATATATATAAAACCATATCATCTGCATATAGAGAAATTTTCTGTTCCAGTCCTTCTCTGACAATCCCCTTTATCTGATAAGAATTTCGGCAGTGAACCGCCATTAGTTCAATGGCGATTGCGAACAGCAGTGGCAATAAGGGACATCCTTGTCTGGTACCACGTTCTAGCTTAAAGTAGTCTGAGCAAACGTTATTAATACAAACTGAGGCTTCTGGATTGGTATACAGTAGTTTGATCCATGCACAAATATTCGGGCCAAACCCAAATTTCTCCAATGCAGTGAAAAGGTAGTTCCATTCAATCATATCAAATGCTTTTTCTGCGTCTAATGATAGTAATATTTCTGGGGTGTTTGATTTTGCTGGTGAATATATAACATTAAACAAGCGTCGGAGATTGGAAGATAGATGTCCGCCTCTAATAAATCCAGTTTGATCCAGTGATATTACCGAGGGCAGCACTGTCTCCATCCTTCTAGCTAGAATTTTTAATATTTTTATTTTATTAATTTTCATTGTAATCATTCCATACAAACAGATCAATTTATAACCCAACAAATTTGAAGACAAATCAAACCCCACCCCTGAGAAGGAGAGCTTAGCTAAAGGAAAATTGCTTTAAGCTTTTTAATAAGGCAACATTAGACAAAAGAAGGGGAGAAGTAAATATCTATATAAATAAGAGATGGAGAAGGGAGTTAAATGCAATAATAGTTAATTCTCTTATTCTAAAAAAATATTGATTAAATCCTGCCAAGTTTTGAAAAAATTTTGTACAGATCCTCTAACTGAAAATTTGATTTTTTCCAATTTCAAATAATATAAAACATCGGTTTCCCACTGACTTATAAGAGGAGAATTAGGATTCTTCCAATTTAACAAAATAAGTCTGCGTGCCAAAAGTGTAGTGAATGCAATCACTGTTTGCTTGTCCTTCTCCACTTCAAGTCCATCTGGAAGGACACCAAACACAGCTGTTAGTGGGTTAGGAGGGATTGTGATACTAAGGCTGTCTGAGAGGCACTTAAAAATTTTTGTCCAAAATGATGTTAGTTTGGTGCAGGCCCAGAACATGTGACCCAGTGAGGCAGGAGCTTGGTTGCAGCGCTCGCAGGTTGGATCCTGGCCTGGAAACATTTTGGACAGTTTTAAGCGAGACAGATGAGCTCGATATATAATTTTTAGTTGAATAATTCTATGCTTTGCGCATATAGAACTCGAGTGAATTCTCTGCTTTGCTACCTTCCACTCCTTTTCTGATATATTAAGAGATCTTCTTCCCAATGTCCTCTTGGATCTTTGAAAGGTAGGGACTCTAATAAGATTTTATATATTGCGGAAATAGTGTTTGTTTCCTCGGAATTGAGCAGTATTTTTTCCAGCATTGTGGAGGGTGCAAGGTGGGGGAAATCGGGCAATTTCTGTTTAACAAAATTTCTAATCTGAAGATAGTAAAAGAAATGTGTAGCTGGGAGGTTAAATTTTGAACGTAATTGTTCAAAAGATGTAAATATGTTGTCTATATAAAGATCTCTGAGCATTTTAATCCCAAAACTTTTCCAGGTATTAAAAACTGGATATACTTACGAAGGTTGAAAGAGGTGGTTCCCTTGCAGAGGTGCCACTGATAAAAGATTTTCCATCTTAAAATGCTTCCTAATTTGGTTCCATATTCTGAGTGAGTAAAGCACAATTGGGTTATTAGTATATTTGCGATAACTTTCATTTATTGGAGAGCAGAGCAGGGAATATAAAGAAGTACTACAGGATTTTACTTCTATTGCAGACCAAGCCTGTGTATGTGCATTTATTTGTGTCCAGGTTTTTATGGCTTGTATGTTTGCTGCCCAGTAATAAAACTGAAAATTAGGTAAAGCCATGCCACCTTCTGCCTGAGGTCTTTGTAGGGTCGCTCTTCGGATACGTGGGTGTTTTGAGTTCCAAATGAATGAGGTTATTATTGAATCTAACTGTTTAAAAAACGATTTATTGATATATATTGAAATGTTTTGAAATAAAAAGAGAAGTTTAGGAAGGATATTCATCTTAACGATGTTAATTCTTCCGGCTAGAGTGAGATGAAGGGTTGACCATCTATGCAAGTCTTGCTTAATTTTTTCCATACAGACGCCAAAATTTTGTTGATAAAGAGCTTTATGTTTACTTGTGATATTACCCCTAGGTATTTAAACTGATCTGCTATGGTAAAAGGTAGGGTGTCTAATTTATTATTATATGCTTGTGAGTTCACTGGAAAGAGTATACTTTTATTCAGATTAATTCTAAGACCAGATATCTTTTGAAATTCTGTTAGTGCTGTTAAAACAGCAGGGACAGTGTTTTCTGGGTCCGATATATATAAGACCATATCATCTGCATATAAAGAAATTTTCTGTTCCAGTCCTTCTCTGACAATCCCCTTTATCTGATAAGAATTTCGGCAGTGAACCGCCAGTGGTTCAATGGCGATTGCGAACAGCAGTGGCAATAAGGGACATCCTTGTCTGGTACCACGTTCTAGCTTAAAGTAGTCTGAGCAAACGTTATTAATACAAACTGAGGCTTCTGGATTGGTATACAGTAGTTTGATCCATGCACAAATATTCGGGCCAAACCCAAATTTCTCCAATGCAGTGAAAAGGTAGTTCCATTCAATCATATCAAATGCTTTTTCTGCGTCTAATGATAGTAATATTTCTGGGGTGTTTGATTTTGCTGGTGAATATATAACATTAAACAAGCGTCGGAGATTGGAAGATAGATGTCCGCCTCTAATAAATCCAGTTTGATCCAGTGATATTACCGAGGGCAGCACTTTCTCCATCCTTCTAGCTAGAATTTTTGAGAGTATCTTAACATCATTATTCAGGAGTGAAATTGGTCTGTATGATGCACATTGTAACAAGTCCTTATTTTGTTTAGGAAAGACGGTGATTAATGCTTGACGAAATGTTTGAGGTAGTATTTGGTTGTCTCTAGCTTCTGTAAATGTTGCCAATAAGAGGGGAGCTAGCTGAGTGGAGAATCTATACTAATAAAAGGCAAAGCCCTCACTGACTGACTGACTGACTGACTGACTCACTCACTCATCACTAATTCTCCAACTTCCCGTGTAGGTAGAAGGCTGAAATTTGGCAGGCTCATTCCTTACAGCTTACTTACAAAAGTTAGGCAGGTTTCACTTCGAAATTCAACGCATAATGGTCATAACTGGAACCTCTTTTTTGTCCATGTACTGGAATGGAGTGCAGCTCGATAGCCGTGAGAGGCGGAGTTGCGTGTCGCGTCATCACGCCTCCTACGTAATCACGTGAACTGAAAACAAGGAACAGCCCCAAAGAGCGTTGAAGAAAACATTCATTACACAATTGAGAAAGCACGGTGTAAACTGTAAGTTTAAATTAAGTTTATAGAAACGCTCCCCCTGCCATTTGCAATACCATATTCGCGAGATACAAGTTTAATGAGAAGACACGAGGTATAAACGAGACTTTGAATCACTTTGTAACGGAGTTAAAATTGCTGTAGCGAGAAACTTTTAAGTGCCGGGTCTTAGCTAACATTAAATAAAGCCGTGGACATCGCAACATCACACAAGAGAGCGGCTCACGTGAACTGACTGAACTTTGAGGCAAGATTGCTTTTCTCCTGTACAACTATACGTTGCATTCTCAAGAGTGTGCTTGCACAGCTTGGTCATATTACAACCGGAGTGCTGAACTGACAACGTGGTATACAAACAGAACTATAACAATCGTAATAAACGAACAAAAAAACTGCGGACAACCCGTGGATTAAATAAAAAGGCTGCTTCCGTTGGCGAAGCAACAAAAAGGAAGACCTTATATGGCGTTCGTTTATAAAACAGTGGAGAGGCTGTGTGAAGTCAGCTTCACAAAAAAACAGATCCTTAACAAATTGTTATTGGTATATTTTCCCTCAATTTAAAAAGGTTTTCTTTTCTTCTTAATAAAAATTTAAAAGCAGTACTTCGCCGGTGCGAAGCGCAGGGATTTCAGCGACTGACGCATACAGATATATTCATGAGTGCAGGTACTATGGAAACAGAGCACCGTGTAAACCTAAAGTTTAAATTAAGTTCATAGACCTACAAAAGGTTGCCATTGATTTGAGGCAAGATTGCTTTTCTCCTGTACAACTATACGTTGCATTCTTAACAGTAAGCTTGCACGGCTTGGTCATATTCCAACCGGAGTGCTGAACTGACAACGTGGTATACAAACAGAACAATCGTAAAAACAGCGGAGAGGCTGTGTGAATTCAGCTTCACAAAAAAACAGATCCTTAACAAATTGATATTGGTATATTTTCACTCAATTTAAAAAGGTTTTCTAGTGTCTTTCGCCGCTGCGAAGCACGGGGATGTATATATATATATATATATATATATATATATATATATATATGTGTATATATATATATATATATATATATATATAGAGATAGATAGATAGAGATATATATATATATATATATAAGATAGATAGATAGATGGATATATATATATATATATATATATATATATATATATATATATATATATATATATATATATATATATAGATAGATATATGTGTATATATATGTAGATATGTAAATATGTATATGTATATATATGTGTCTGTATGTGTATATATATATATATATATATATATATATATATATATATATGTGTGTGTGTATGTATGTATGTGTGTATATGTATGTGTATATATATGTTGATATATGTATATATATGTGGATGTGTATATGTATATATATATGTATATATGTAGATATGTGTATATGTAGATATGTATATATATGTTTACATAACCTCTTTAACACACTACTTCTCCGCTGCGAAGCGCAGGTATTTTGCTAGTTTCTTATAAAATTCTACAGGGTAACCATCAGGGCCTGCTGATTTCTCGCTTTGAAGTGACTTTATAGCATCTAGTAATTCTGTTAGCATTAGAGGTTTATCCAGTTCCTCAGCACTTAAAGCATCTATTTGTGGTGTCTGTAATGTATCCAGAAATGCATTAGATCGTGTGTTGTCTTCTTTGAGCTCAGTAGAATATAAGGATTTATAATAATCTCTAAATACATGCATTATATTTTTATGGTCAATAATTCTTCTCCATTTCGTGTTGGTGATTACTGGTATTGCATTGCGAACTTCTTGTTTGTGAATTTGTTGAGCTAAAAGCTTATTAGCATTTTCTCCATGTTCATAGTAATGATGTCTAGACTTATAAATAAGTTGTTCAGTTTCTTTAGTTGTTAAGATGTTAAGTTCTGTATGCAGGGCCTGCCTTTTCCTGTGGAGAGCTTCACTTGGACGCTTGGCTTATTCTTCATCTATTCTAGTAATTTCACTTCTTAGCTCTGACACTTTCTTGGTTTCTAATTTATTTCTGTGGGAAAGAAATGAAATAATCTGTCCTCTTAAGAAGGCCTTTAGAGTTTCCCCAGAGTTTTCCTGCAGAAACCTCTGTGGGCGTGTTTGTCTCTAGGAAGAAGCTGATTTTTTTGGATATAAATGCTGTGCAGTTCTCGTCTGCCAATAGAAGAGGGTTAAGGCGCCATCTGCGAGGTGAGTGTGAGGGGCTTAATGATTTTAGCTCCAAGACTAGAGGGGCATGGTCAGAGATAACAATTGTGTTGTATTTGCTTGATTTAATTGTAGGCAGGAAATTATTATCTATAAAAAAATAATCAATTCTTGAGTAGCTATAATGCACTGGTGAGTAGAACGAATATGTTCTTGAGTTTGGGTTAAGAAACCTCCAGGGGTCTGATAAGTTGTGATCATTTAAAAACTGTGTAATTGTCTTTGCAGTATTAGATGTCGTCCCCCCTGTGACAGAAGTCCTATCTAAAAGTGGATTTAAAACACAATTAAAGTCCCCAGCCATTATAATTTTATGAGTGTTCACATTGGGAATGGATGCAAATAGATTTTGCATGAATTCCTTATCATCGACATTGGGTGCATAAACATTTATCAAAATCATTTTACTGTTATATAAGTTGCCTATGACCATCACATATCTCCCTTCAGGGTCCAATACTACATCTGATGCTACAAATGGAACTGTTCTGTGTATGAGTGGTGGAGTGGTGGCTCTGAGGCTAGGGATCTGCACTGGCAATCGGAAGGTTGCCGGTTCGAATCCCGTAAATGCCAATAGGGACTCTGCTCTGTTGGGCCCTTCAGCAAGGTCCTTAACCTGCAATTGCTGAGCGCTTTGAGTAGTGAGAAAAGCGCTATATAAATGCAAAGAATTATTATGAGAATTTCCACCCCTCTAGTTTTCTTTATAAAGCTAGAATGGAACATTTGGCCAGTCCAGTCTTTTTGTAGTCTGAACTGATCCTTGCTTAGTAAGTGGGTCTCCTGTAAAAATACTATTTTAGCGTTTAACAATAGAATTACCAGAGTCTATGAAAAAACTCGTAGATCCGGCCCACCTTAAAACCGTTCTCACCTCTCTTTTGTCTTCTAAATGTGCCGATTAAGAGGAGCAACGAGCAGCCGGCTATTCCATCCCCCACCATCTCAGAACGTTCACTAAGTTTTCCCAGCTCATGCCTTGTTTGATTATCTGAGAGTGAATGAACTGCTGGAGTTTTAGAATGGAAATAATAGATCGCTATTTGGAATACATGCATTTCATGCGTGTTCCGTTTCTACAGTAATCTGTGTAAACACATTGCTAAAACAGAAACTTATAGACTATAACTTATAGTTTTAGAATCTGTGAAGCCTGAAGTCCAAACATCAAATAAACACTTTCGCAAAAGGTTCAAGGATGATACAACAGCTTCCGTGGCTTAACGCTACAGTTTGCTGACTTGGGGCACAGCAGCCCTACCGTGCTACAGAGACCTGAGTACGATTCCCAGCTTTGGAGAAAGTGTATTTTTTTCCTCAAACGGACATTAAATTTATAAATTGGTATGCACTGTAAATCGTTAAGTTTAAAATGTCAATTGCGGTTATTTCTGTTGATTCATGCTTTTTTACTTAGAGTCAGAACAGGAGCTTTTTCAGCTTATTCAGCTTCTGATCTGACTCAAACAGCGCCAGTACAACTTAATACCCGATCTGACACTGTTCGTTTTCAAATAATATTGCATTACTTCGACAATGTTTTCTGATTGGTACTATTCGCGTCATAAAATGATTTCTTCAAAACGTCATATATATTTGTCTCTTTCTTTTTTTTAAAATGTGCGTTGTAGCACGCAGCAACTGGCCACCTGCATGTTCTTGCGCACACTGAATAAGACAGCGCTATATGCAATCATCAGATTCAAATGTTAACAGTTATATAGCATGGAATGGAAATCAGCAGTTCTTAGCATTCCACCACGCAAGCTGTCATATCAACCGCCTACTGTAACTTGCTTTCTTTTTGCTTCGGTTATAGTCTTGAATAAAATAAGCACTTGTTTTGTTATACTTTTACATCAACATATGTTCCTTTGTTTGAGCGACACAGGCATGCTCAAAAAATACACGTATAATGCCACGAAAAGTGCATGCAGACACTTCAGTTCGCAAGCATTGGTACGACAATGCAGTCACAAGTACACTGCAGAGCTATAGCGCATCTTTATGTGAAAACAGCTGTGTCAGATGGGGAGTGTCTGATGATTGCATATAGCGCTGAAGTTACTGCTCTTTACTATGCTTTCCTCTGCATGTCCTGGAGTACAAAAGAAACAGCATACAGCAACACGTGGGGACTGGCAATATTGGGGGAAAAAAACACAAGGTCGTATGTATCGTGATACACTGCAGAGCTATAGCGCGTCTTTATGTGAAAACAGCAGTGTCAGATGGGGGTGGTAGGGAAGGATCCTGAACGCGACTGAGACAATGAAAAGTGAATTTAAAAAAAATAAACAAAGCTAACCTTTACAAATATCATAAATTACACTGGCTGTTACAGACTGAAATCAAATGTATCTTTTTATTCTAAAATAGTGAAAATAAGAACAAATAAGAACTCAAAAGGGAGTTGTGCAGGATTGAACTCATGACCTTCTGATTCCCAGTCAGCGACTGATACTGTTGCGCCACGGAAACAGTGATAGCTAATGAGTGTCAATATCACACACTAAGGCGGCATTTTTTGGCAGTGGCTTTTTTTTTGTACTTTTTGTGAAAGTGTTTATTTGATGTTTGGACTTCAGGCTTCACACATTCTATAGTTTATGCCTACATTTTGTAATATTTATTACTAAAATATGAAAATGTTTCTGTTTTAGCAATGTGTTTACACAGATTACTGTAGAAACGGAACACACATGAAATGCGTGTATTCCAAATAACAATCTATTATTTCCATTCTAAAACTCCAGCAGTTCAGTCACTCCCAGATAATCAAACAAGGCATGAGCTGGGAAAACTTAGTGAACGTTCTGCGACGGTGGGGGATGGAATAGCCAGCTACTTGCTGCTCCTCTTAATCGGCACATTTAGAAGACAAAAGTGAGGTGAGAACGGTTTTAAGGTGGGCCGGATTTACGAGTTTTTTCATAGACTCTGGTAATTCTAGTGTTAAGCTCATTTATGGCCGTAGCCATGGCGGCAGCCAGTGTAGCAATCATCTCTTTCAGTACGGACAGTTCGCTTCGGATTTCGTGCTCCGCGAGTGGAAATGCAGCTCCTGTTAAATATATATAAAATTAACCTTCTCACCTTTAAAGCTCTTCATGGGTTAGCCCCTCATTATCTGTTGGAGCTGTGTCGGAGGTGCTGCTTCCTTACACTCCTGCCCGTGCAATATGATCATTGGAAGCTAAGTTACTCACTGTACCTAAATACAGGTTAATAACTATGGGTGGCAGAGCTTTCAGAGTGATAGCTCCTAAAATTTGGAATTCTCTCCCTCTCAGTCTTCGTGAGGAAAAATCTATTATTAATTTCAAACTTCTATTAAAAACACATCTTTTCAATGAGTATTATTCTTTTTCGTGTATGTAATTTCTACTGTCTTGTTAATGTGTGTATTGAATTGTAAAGTATCCTTGAGTGTATGAAAGGTGCTACATAAATAAAACTTATTATATTATTATTATTATGTTGGAGGGGTGGGGGATGTTGGGATTTTCACTCCTGTTACTTAGAAAATCATTAAGGTCTCAAGATATTTTTAGAAAGGTGTTTATTTTACTTCATCACCACCCACTTTCATCATTCTCTTTGCATTTTTTTCCAAGCATTAAATGGAAAATATATTTTAATTATCAAGAGAGCCTTGTAATTTACAGCTGAAAGCTAGGATGGCCTACTTTTTCTGCTTTGTTGTTTATTTCAAGGCATAGTGGGGGAGGGATAAAAAATTTAAGCTTCTGTTTATAACTACAAGTCATCTCTGATGTACAATACCTGAATATGAAAACTGCAGTCAAATGAGTTGTCCCAGTTTTATGATGCTTCTTCATATTGTCAGGTGCATATTCAGTTACTTTTTCCTTCAGTAAACGGAAGAAAAGTCTTCAATATCTGCTAGTTTATGTTTATTTAAGTACTTACAAAATATGCTCAATTTTGTACTCAGAACGTTTTTTTTCTTCTTTTCTGACAATACCTCACTGCATGGCTATAAGGAGATTTAAAATCACAATATATCATATGATATCAACACTAGGAAATATGATTGCTCTCATTGAATTCTGTTATAGTGTTCTGTGGATGACTGTAATCCACTTTAACAAAAGAGTAAGTGTTTATATGTCAGTGTGCCTGTGCGTCCGTCTGGTTGCTATGTTTCTGTCATTCTAACAGAGGGCACACCACAAACATTTGAAGTAATGAAATGGATTGCATTTGTCATTCTAATAGATGGCACATTTTATTACTACAAATTTTAGTGGGGTGGCATCTGTTTGAATGAAAAATTCAATACATTTTATTAATTCATGCATTACAAAGTGCATTCCAGTACAGTAGATGGTGTACTGTGAAAGTTAACACTGAGGTCTACGTTAATTAGATTTATTTAATAGAGAGGATACTGTAGGTGTTATGATCTCTCTGTTAAATAAATTCTTGCATGTTTTTTTCATGTAACTGTATTGTTTCAGGTCCAGAAATTCATTATTTTTGCAATATTGTGTCATTCATTAATTATAAAATTATTTAGACCATTTTTGCGACCAAATTTATTTATAACAGATGCTGCCATTTTGAGGAACTGCTGTTAGGATCCTACCTATGGTTGTTAGGGACGAGTTCTCAGAGGTTATGAACTTGAATGTTATGATGTAATGGGATAAAAGGTTTACTTTTAATTTGTTTCCCTATTCGTGTTTGTGGATAAAAGACACCTTTTGGAGTTTTTCTTTCTCGTGTTCAAAAAACTTTTTCTAAAAGCTTTTTCTGGTTTTGAATCCATGTAGTGATTTTAGACTTTGAGATTTGGTATTCATTTCAGCATTGTTGTGATTCCTTTGCTCTTTCGGTATTTGTCCTTGCCTTTTCTTTTGAAAATATATAGTTCAATAATATTTACCATTACATATTTTTGATGTTATAATCTTTTGTTACAATTAAAATCAATTTCCTTTATTTTAAACTAGGTCCTAATTTGCTCATTTGTATATTTATGAGTCCAGCAGGGGGTACATGCACTCTGGGAAGATGTTCGTTAGAGATTGCAGCCATTACTAACCCAACAATATAAATAAAGATGTATTTAATATCTTTCCCTAGCAGTACGGTTGTGATTCTAAATTGAATGAAGAATCAGCAGCATTAAAAGAAAGTGATACTAGCTTCTTTTTAATATATGCTTAACACAAGAATAAAATACTCGAAAGAGAGCTATACTTAGCCAAAGCATGATACAGTTGGGGTTTCCTGCGATTGGTGCTTATCCAACTTTGAGACAGAGTGTGGGAAAGCATGTCTCTCTCTCTTTAAGGCCCCACCTCTTCGGAGTAGCAGCGAGCGGAAGCACAGAGCAGCAGCATCTCCCACAGGCACGTAACCCTTCGCAAAAACCCGAGTAAGTTCATTTGGAGTAAAGCTGACAGCCGACCAGAAGAAATAACCAGCAGTGAGAAATCGCTGTCGATCGCTCAGCGCGTGGTGGAAACGTAAAGTCGACAGTCATTTAGTGATTCAGCTGAACGCAGAAAGCACCGAAGTTACTGCAAAAACGGAGAAGTTGATATCAGCGCTAAACATAAGTTCCATCTGTTCTCTGCCTGATGAGGACACATTTATGTGTTGTGTGTCCTGCAGCATGTACAGTTCAGGTTTTTGGGCTCACAGTGTGGACAGCTTCACCTGCCAAAAGTGTTTAGTTAATTTAGAGTTGGTCGGCAAAATATGCGAATTGGAGGACCACATTAGGAACCTGATAGCAATTAGGCAAACCGAAAATTTAGACAATTCGGCTACTTCTGATTCGGCTTCAGTCTCTCCAGGACCCACTGTAGTCAGTGCGCAGCCGAAGTCAGAAGCACCAATTGAGCCACAGGGCAAGTGGGTAACAGTAAGATGGGGGTCTAAGAAGCCAAAATTGAGTCCCTCAGCAGCCAGGTCACCAATTCGGACCCAGAACAGATTCTCAACACTCACCTGTGGATACTGATAATAAGAAAGTGCTTATAACTAGTGATTCCATAGTTAAGAATGTTAGAATTTCAAACTATGTTAAACCAGCAGTTAATTTTAAATGCCTGGCAGGGGCCAAGATTTCAGACATAGAGGCCGCATTGGATTGTGTCACCGACGATGAAGTATCTACCTTGTTGCTGCATGTCAACACTAATGATATTTATTTACAGCAATCTGAGGTATTAAAGAGGAACTTCATCTCTCTATGCACCAAAGCTAAAAGAAAATGTTGGAATTTAGTTGTATCTGGCCCCCTACCAAGATTACATAGCGGGGATGTGATTTATAGCAGATTGTGTTCCCTTCACTGCTGGCTAGAAATCTTGTGAGCAAATAAAAGCATAAACTTTGTGAACAATTGGGATGATTTTTGGGAAAGGCCTGGATTTTTCAAAAGAGATTGTTTTCATCCTAACTGGAGGGGATCTTATGTATTATCCTAAAATATGGCAGCAAAACTGCCTGGCTGACTGATTAGAGCACCATCCAGGCCGCAGCCATGTGATCTTAAATCACAGGCTGTTGTTTATCCCACCTGTCACTAGCCTGAAGCTGTTACCCATAATCCCTGTTGTGGGGCATCCACTAAAATTCATCATGATGCAGAACTTAAATTACTTGATAACCAAAAAATAAGGTGTATAATTAGACCAAGAGATAAAACCAGACCCACCACCAGGGGCACCTGTAATAGAAATTTACTTCAAATTATAACAAAAAAATATATCGGCAGTTCAGAAAGATGCATGCAGTTTTAAATGCTGCTTATTAAACATTTGCTGTCTTGGAAGTAAAGCTGTTTTGGTAAATGATATTATATTAAGTACAAAATCTGATCTGTGTCTTCTGACTGAAACCTGGCTTAGTAAATCTGACACTGTTCCCCTAGCTGAGGCGTCACCAGATGGATACACATTCCTTCATAAGTCTAGAGATTCTGGTCGAGGAGGAGGCCTTGGAATAATTCATTGTAATAAAATGCAAATCACTTCTAAAAATGTAGACGACTTCACATCCTTTAAGGCATTCATTTTAAATATTAAAACAGATTCCAACACAATTATAGTGCTAATCTACAGACCACCAGGGCCATATTCATTGTTCATGACAGAATTTAGCAACCTTTTTTATGATTTGGCTATAAATTATGATCACATAGTATTGATGGGTGATTTTAATGTACACATTGATGTGGAACTGACACTTTTAGCAAATGTTTTACTTATTTGTTAAATTCAGTAGGATTTTATCAGTTTGTCAAAGGTCCAACTCATAATTATAACCACACATTAGATTTAATTATAATTTACAAAGTCAAAATTCAAATTTTAAATATTACTCCATTAAATGAAGTTATTTCTGATCACTACTTAATTACATTTGAATTAGTCCTGCCCTTACCAACACACTCACAGATTAATACAAAGACAGTGTGACATCTAGATTGTAATTCTGTTTCATAATTTATATGTAAAAAAATATATATAAAAAAAAAATTTCAATAGTCATTCATTCAAACACAGTAAGTCCACAGGGGTGTGTCTTATCACCATTACTGTTTACTCTGTACACAAGTGACCTGAGACAGAACAATGACCACTGCTCCATTATTATGTATGCGGATGACACCATGATCATAGGATGCATATCTGGGGAGGATATCTAAATCAAGTGGACTGTATGGTAAACTGGTGCAATAAAAACTCTCTCACTCTGAATGTAAAAAAGACCAAAGAAATGATATTTGATTTTAAGAGACAGAAATCTGTACACTGAAAAAAATGCACAAGGCATGTCATTACTCCAAAGAAGTTGTTATACTTGATCTAACTCAAAACATTTAATTTTCTGTCTAGCAATTAGTGTTATGTAAAAAGTTTGGTTGATTTAAATTAAAAGTCTTGTTAGTGTAAAGTAAATACATTTCTGTAAATCAAATTAAAAATATTGGTTTTCATTGTCAAGTGACTTCTAACGTAATCCGTGGTCGTGTGTGTTGACGTTCAGCTTTCCGACATCTTTTTACACCGCATGGATGTACTCGGCGTGGTAAAACGGGAATAAAGAAAATTGGTAAGTAATTTTAAACATACGTTTGGGCGTATTATTAACATTACACATGTATGATTTCATAAAATATTATGTTGTACTGTTGTTTTACATACGGTTAGTATTAATAGTTTGACGGCTCTAACTCGGCTAGAAGGTTTACAAGTTTCCCTCATCACGATGTTAAACCGAGTGGAAATAAAATAATAATAATACAAGTAAACTGCTTGAGGTGAAATGGATTGATATTGGAACGTAGTATAAAGACTGTTTCGGGTATGCTTTGGCGGCGCCATGTATAACATACATGCACGCTTCAGACGCTTTGTATGGACTTAACGTTGTTACTAAGCTTTATTATGATGATGATTTTTTATTGATTTATTATGAAGCTCGCGTTCGCAAGGTATTCGCTCTGCTTACTTGTATGGTCTCTCATTTATGATTAATGTTAACACATAACGTTAGCTTTACATGAAGGCCCAAACACGTCTTTAGTGATGTGCCTAAACACTTATTTTAACGTATCGCGTCGACCAGCAGTAAAGAATCGTCTGTTTACTTTTATGTGAGCCAGTTTTTCATTTCTCTTTGTCTTTTGTAGGATGGGGTACAGCTGAACAACAATTAGGACAGGTTTTGAATAATTCAGTCATATGAACAACGTAAGTAATTTGCACCTTTTAGTTATTGCTTTGGAGGGTCAGTTTTGTAATTTATCTTTTCTCCTATGCTGTACCTCACCATTCTCGTTGGCAAGTAACTCAATGTGGAAATGCAAAGATTGTGGTGTCTCCAAAGCCAAGCGTTCTGAGCTTCTCAAGCATTTTAAGCTTGATCATAGGAATTTTGGATGTCGTCATCCTTATCCTTGTGTTTATTCAGACTGTCCTTGTTCATTTAATACTTGGAGTTCTCTGAAGAGCCATGTGTCAAGGAGGCATCCTCAGCATTCCCCTCAAAAAGATGTATTGACAACTTATAAATGCTTGCTTTGTGAATACAAACACACGAAACGTGGCTAACTAACACCATCCCAGATGCTAATGTGGAGCTACCCGGGTTTAGCACAGTTAGAGCGGACAGAGACGCAAGTACCTGTGGGAAGCACAAAGGAGGAGGACTCGCTCTCTATGTTAATACACGGTGGTGTAACTCTGGACATGTTAAAGTCAAAATCTCCACTTGCTGCAGGGACATCGAACTGTTGGCCGTAAGTCTGCGTCCCTATTACTTGCC
The DNA here is from genome assembly GCF_900747795.2 of Erpetoichthys calabaricus. Lineage (NCBI taxonomy): Eukaryota > Metazoa > Chordata > Cladistia > Polypteriformes > Polypteridae > Erpetoichthys > Erpetoichthys calabaricus. Next base: position 117,371,738 of record NC_041401.2, read on the forward strand.
CAGAGAGTTGGGACACGTCATTGTTGTCATTGTGTGTATTCCTCCTCGGGCGGACGTGGAGATAGCGAGTGACATCATCCATTCTGCTGTTGCAAAGTTACAAACGCAGCACCCCGAGGCACTTGTGCTAATCGCTGGAGACTTTAACCATGTGATGCTGGACAAAACATTACCTGCATTCTCCCAGTATGTGGACTGCAACACCCGGGGAAATAAGACTATTGATTTACTGTATGCAAACGTTAAAGACGCATACAGTGCCACCCCGCTGCCTGCGCTTGGGAAAGGAGATCATAACCTGGTTCTGCTTCAGCCTCACTACAAACCAAAAGTGAGAGTCCTACCTGTAACCACACGATCATTCAGGAAGTGGACCCCGGAGGCTGAGAATGCTCTGAGACAATGTTTTGGAACTACAGACTGGGATATCCTGCAGGGATCACATAGTGAGAACATTGAGGAGGTTGTTGACTGCACTACTGACTACATCAACTTCTGTATGGACACTGTAGTTCCAGTAAGAACTGTACGCTGCTATGCTAACAACAAGCCATGGATTACAAGTGACATCAAGGGCCTTTTGAACCAAAAGAAAAGGGCCTTTAAAGACGGTGATCAGCATGAGCTCAAGCGCGTGCAGAAGGAACTCCGAGTCCAGCTCAGGGTGGCGAAGGAGCAGTACAGGAGAAAGCTGGAGCAGAAGTTGCAGAACAACAGCATGAAGGAAGTGTGGGATGGGATGAAGATCATCACTGGCTGCAGCTCGAAGCGGGGTACCACCATCGAGAGAGACGTGAAGAGAGCAAACCAAATGAACATCTTCTTTAACAGGTTTGACCACCCTAACCCACTCTCACCTCGGAGTACTGCACTCTCTACACATCCTTCTGCTAATACCAACATATGAGAGACATCCCCACCCACAATTACAGCAGCGCAAGTGAGCAGAGAGCTGAGGAAACTTCGTGCCAGCAAAGCAGCAGGTCCAGATGGAGTATTGCCACGACTGCTGAAGGTCTGTGCATCAGAGCTGGGGGGTCCTCTACAGCGCATCTTCAACCTGAGCCTGGAACAGGGGAAAGTCCCGAGGCTTTGGAAAACATCTTGCATCACCCCAGTCCCAAAGGTATCACGTCCTGGTGAGCTGAATAACTTCCGGCCTGTCGCTCTAACATCACATGTGATGAAGACCATGGAGCGGCTGCTGCTTCACCACCTGAGGCCACAGGTCCAACACGCCCTCGACCCTCTGCAGTTCGCATACCAGGAGAAGGTGGGAGCGGAAGATGCCATCATCTATATGCTACATCGATCCCTCTCCCACTTGGACAGAGGCAGTGGCGCTGTAAGAATTATGTTTCTAGACTTCTCTAGCGCCTTCAACACCATCCAACCTCTGCTCCTTAGGGACAAGCTGACAGAGATGGGAGTAGATTCATACCTGGTGGCATGGATCGTGGACTATCTTACAAACAGACCTCAGTATGTGCGTCTCGGAATTGCAGATCTGACATTGTGGTCAGCAACACAGGAGCGCCGCAGGGGACTGTACTTTCTCCGGTCCTGTTCAGCCTATATACATCGGACTTCCAATATAACTCGGAGTCCTGCCACGTGCAAAAGTTTGCTGACGACACTGCTATCGTGGGCTGCATCAGGAGTGGGCAGGAGGAGGAGTATAGAAACCTCATCAAGGACTTTGTTAAGTGGTGCGACTTAAACCACCTACAACTGAACACCAGCAAAACCAAGGAACTGGTGGTGGATTTTAGGAGACCCAGGCCCCTCATGGACCCCGTGATCATCAGAGGTGACTGTGTGCAGAGGGTGCAGACCTATAAATACCTGGGAGTGCAGCTGGACGATAAATTGGACAGGACTGCCAATACTGATTCTCTGTGCAAGAAAGGACAGAGCCGCCTGTACTTCCTTAGAAGACTGGCATCCTTCAACATCTGCAGTAAGATGCTGCAGATGTTCTATCAGATGGTTGTGGCGAGTGCCCTCTTCTACGCAGTGGTGTGCTGGGGAGGCAGCATTAAGAAGAAGGATGCCTCACGCCTGGACAAACTGGTGAGGAAGGCAGGCTCTATTGTTGGCATAGAGCTGGACGGTTTGACATCCGTAGCAGAGCAACGGGCACTCAGCAGGCTCCTATCAATTATGGAGAATCCACTACATCCATTAAACAGTGTCATCTCCAGACAGAGGAGCAGTTTCAGCGACAGACTGCTGTCACTGTCCTGCTCCACTGACAGACTGAGAAGATCATTCCTCACCCAAACTATGCGACTCTTCAATTCCACCAGAGGGGGTAAACGTTGAACATTATTCAAGTTATTGTCTGTTTTTTACCAGCATTTTTTATTACTCTTTAATTTAATATTTTTTGCTGCTGGGTATGTGAATTTACCCCTGGGATTAATAAAGTATCTATCTATCTATCTAATAAAAATCTCGGGTACTGTTTAGAACAGTGGCTAAATTAACAAATGGGAATTCAGATCTACAGTGCAAAACAGGTGGTGCAGTGGTAGTGCTGCTGCTTTGCAGTAAGGAGACTGTGGAAGATTGTGGGTTCGCTTCCTGGTTCCTTCCTGTGTGGATAGCGCTTTGAGTACCGAGAAAAGCGCTATATAAATGTAAAGAATTATTATTATTATTATTAAAATACCAACAGATATTAGCAGTACAGACTTTATGAACTTCTTAAATGAGAAAATTAAAAATATAAGATCCCAGATCTCAGCATCACAGTGCAAACCGCATACTAGCCTGGCAGACCCTGTCTCACCTTGCATTCAACATTTTAGAAATTTTAATCCTGTAACTGAGCAGGCAGTCTCAACTTTAATTTCTAAAATGAAACCTACTACTTGTTCCCTAGATCCAGTGCCAACAAAACTAGTAAAAAGTGCAATGGATGTTCTTGCACAATAGTTCATTTTTGCATGGCACAGTACCTGATGCACTAAAAGTGTCAGTCATTAAACCATTACTTAAAAAGTCAGACCTAGACCCACACATTCTTAATAACTATAGACCCATTTCAAATTTACCCTTTCTCTCTAAAATACTAGAAAAAGTAGTCAGCAGTCAGCTTCAGTCACACCTTATGCATCACAACTTATTTGATAAATTCCAGTCTGGTTTCTGCACTGGTCATAGTACAGAAAAGGCATTGATGCGTGTTGTAAACAACATTCTGATATCCTCTGATGAAGGAAACTCCATTGTAATTATTTTGTTAGACTTAAGTGCAGCATTTGACACTATTAACCATTGTATTTTATTGCACAGGCTGGAAAATGATGTTGAGCTTACAGGCACTGTGCTCGCTTGGTTTAGTTCTTATTTATCAAATTGATTCCAATACATACAGAAATGTGCTGACAGTACTCCATCATTATACACAGAAGTGAGATATGGTGTCCTACAGGGCTCAGTACTGGGACCTTTACTGTTTTCACTTTACATGCTTCCACTGGTATCTATAATTAGAAAACATAATGTAAATTTTCACTCGTATACACCCAGTTATACCTTTCTTTTAGATCAAATGAAGTTTCTCCAATGTTGTCTTTAATTAGTTGTGTTAGTGAATTAAAGGAGTGGATGAATGAGAACTACGTATCTTTAAACACCGATAAAACAGATGTTAATTATTGGAGGCAATGACGCTGATCGCAACAATGTTTTGTCATCATTAAAGTCAGTTGGACTCACCATTAATTTTACTAAATCACCCTGCAATCTAGGAGTTATCTTAGTTATCTGGCATGTCATTTAAAGCACACATTACAAAGTTGTCCAAATCATGTTTCTTCCATCTTAAAAATGTTGGGAAATTAAGGTGCTTTCTGAATAAACAGGATTCTGAGAAATTAATTCATGCTTTTATTTCTAGTGGGATTGACTACTGCAATGCAGTGTTCACTGGATGTTCAAATTTTTCTTTATACAGCCTCCAGTTAATCCAAACTGCTGCTGCAAGAATTATTACAAGAATAAGAAAATACAAACACATAACTCCAGTTCTTAAATTCTTAACACTGGATCCCAGTTAAGTTTAGGGAAGATTTCAAAATCCTCCTTTTAACATAAAAAGCCTTAAATGGCCAAGGTCCAGCTTACTTGTCTGAACTTATCATGATTTACAAACCAGAGTGCGCATGAAGATCTCAAGATGCTGGTCTGCTTTTGATTTCAAGGATTAATAAAATAACAGTGGGAGGTTGAGCTTTTAGTTACAGGGCCCCTAAACTGTGGAACAGTCTGCCTGTTATGATGCCCCTTTGGTCTCAGCTTTCAAATCCCAGCTGAAGACTCACTACTTCAATTTAGCATATCCTGACTAGAGCTGCTGACTAACTGTACAGACTGCATCTCTGTTGTTGGTCATTAGCACTAAAACATAAGTAATAAGACTTTTATTTTACTATTGTATTGAGGATTACTTGTGTTTTGTTCTGTGTATTGTATTGTATTGACTCCCTTCTTTTTTACACCAACTGTATTCCAACCTAACTGGAAAGGGGTCTCTCTTTGAACTGCCTTTCCCAAGGTTTCTACCATTTTTTTTTCCCTACAAGGGTTTTTTTGGGAGTTTTTCCTTGTCTTCTTAGAGAGTTAAGGCTGGGGGGCTGTCAAGAGGTATGGCCTGTTAAAAGCCCATTGCGGCGCTTCTTGTGTGATTTTGGACTATACAAAAATAAATTGTATTTGTATTGTATTGTATTATATTGTATGTTGACCTAAGCACGGGCAGGAGCGATGTCTTCTATCCGTCCGTAGGTGAACTTACTGGGTTCCATGCAGTTCTTTAATTTTTATGCCTTCTTTTTGAACATGCAACCTCCAAACATGGGCACAATGTGTTTGCTGACAAGCATGATTAGGAAATAGTACAAGGTTACAATGGAGATTGTTTGCTCTGAAACCTTGAAATAACTGTTGAACTTGACAATTCCCGACAAAACATGGCACATTAGCACTTCAGCATTGTAACACTTGACTCATCTCATCTCCCTGTCAAATTCACCCTGTCAGTTGGGAGTCCCATAAAATAATATGTATGATTAACCCTCACAGATCAAAGTGGCACACTTAAAACCTTTGCCTACAATGATATACCTCAAGTTTTCAGTTTTTGAATAAGACAGTTGTTCACTTTAATGTACTTGAATGAAACCTGGGTACTGATCAAACAAGTTAACATATCTTGAGATGTTTTAATTGGATGAATGTTGCTAAAGATGTGGACTAGTTTTGTAAATACACTTCAAACTGCCAAATAGTTTTTTAAAAATGCCCACCTTATGCCCCTTTAATTCCCAATAGTTATCAATGTTCGTTTCAAATTAGTGAGAACAGACAATGTCAGTCTAATTCATAGGAAAAAGAATGTCTACACATACATTTTGGTGATAATAGATTGTGCAACATGATTTCCAGAGATTGCACCTCTTCACAATGCAAAAGTTAGTGGGCAAAAGCATTAACTGATATGTTCTTCCACTAGGGAAACCTTTGAGACTGATCTTAACTTTTAAACTGATGAGGGAATTCTGTAAAGCATTCTCCATCTTTATATATGGTAATTGTGAACTACTGGGGCTGAAAGCTTGATCTTGGGAGGACCAGAGGTCTGTGTGTTTCTAGTAAAGAAAATGATTGCAAGAATTTATCATCTATAAACCAATGGGTAAACAGAAAACTCTAACAGCAGACTGAAGCATCATGAGCTGTAAGGGCAGAAAACACAGTTTTGCATTTCCTAAAATATATAATAAAGAGAATTCTCTTAGGCCTCCACTGGGCTTAGTCAGTTTGAAGTAGATTTTAGGGGACAAGCCTCTGGATTGTTGTATCTACTTCAAGAGGACTGGGAAAATGCTTTCCAAGAAAATAAAGGTGGAGAATAACATCACAAAATATATGCTCACAGAGAAAGCAATCTAAATAGTTTGTTCTCATGAATGAGCACTAACAGAGACTAGTAGACTCAAAAATGATTGTATGATCAAAAGAGTAAACTACATGAATCCAAAGGTTTGCATATTCATCCCAGCTGCACCCCATACATTTTGGTTAATGGCAAGGGCTTGCTGCTTTTGAAGAAAGGGTAAGAATTGCCAGTAGGAGGAAATTTGTACAGTTTTTAATAGGTTCATATGTAAAGAGTGAGGAAGTTGATAACCTCCCAGTGGTAAATGTGACTACTAAGGAGGTTCTGAGTGATTTAGAAATTGTAGAGGGAGATATTGCTCAGATTAAATAGGCTGAAATCAAATAAATCACCAGGGCCCTCACGCATAACGCCGTGCATAGAATTCACACTAAAACATGGCGTACGGACAAAAGCGGAAATGTGCGCACGCACAAAAAAATCCACATGCATAAATCTGTGCGAACGCAAACTTTCACGTTTTTCCGCTCCATAAATCCTGGTCAGCGTGAAAAGTAAAACATGTGCACGCGCCTGCTGCCATTCCCCAACTCCTCCCAGAATTACTCATTTGTGAATATGCAAATCAATATAAATAGCCCTTAAGCTCAGCGTTCTGTGTAAAGGCAATGGAAAAAGCACAGTGGAAAATAAAAGAATTTCAGCGATTACCAAGTGGAGGCAAGGAAAAACATACTATTTGTTGGTTTAAACAGTTGTATAAACAACAAAAGGAAGTTGATTGAGTGATATAGTGTTGGAGAAACTCGAAAGCTCAAGTTCACAAAGTACCCAAAAGAAAAAAGAAGTTGTCAGATATCAAAGCTGTGAAAAGGCGAGTTGTAGCCCACCGTCTGAGTGTCATATGAAAGCTTAAGGTACAGAGAAAAGAAAAAAAAATAGGGACACATTGGGAGAAAAGCTTGAAATGTCAACTTTAAACTCAAAATTTCCACTTTAATCATGTAGTTTATTTTCTCGTTAAAGTAGAACATCATAAACTTCATCTTAAAATCGTTTAATTTACTAGTTTCTCAAATCCCATCATAACAAAATTAGCACGTTAAATGCTTTGTTTTGTATGTGTTCTTCTATGTGCTCTATGTGTTTGAATCACTATGTGCTTCTTAAATGGGCTTTCTCTTCCTCCGACTTGAACACAGAATCCATTACATTCATGATATTACAGTTCTCTGAATAATTTAAATACTGAGATGTATACTTGATATCATTTCAGTATTCATATAATATCAATTAAAGCATGTATTAAACATGGGAACACAGTGACGCAGTGATAGTGATAAACTGGCTCCCCATCCAGAGATTGTTCCTGCCTCATGCAAGATGCTTGCTGCGCCGTGCATGACCTTTGATGAAATAATTTATTGCAGCAGTACTGTCTCTTTCAAATGTACTAACGCCCAATTCCTGTCCTTCCTTTTCTTTCTCCAAGTACCCAATCGCCCCTAATGGCTACCCTGCTGAATTTTATAAGAAGTTCTCCACTCAGGTAGCTCCCCTCCTATTAGCAACATTAACAGAAGCTAGAGACAATAAAATTCTACCTCAAACTTTTCATCAAGCATCAATCACCGTCTTTCTTAAACAAAATTAAGGATTTATACTCACCCACAAAGTCAAACATCCCAAAGATTTTATTATCCTTGGATGCAGAAAAAGCATTTGATATGATTGAATGGAACTACCTTTTCACTACATTGGAGAAATTTGGGTTTGGCCCGAACAGTTGTGCATGGATTAAACTACTGTATACCAATCCAGAAGCTCCAGTTTGTATTAACAACATTAATTCAGACTACTTTGAACTAGAACGTGGTACCAGACAAGGATGCCCCTTGTCACCACTACTTTTTGCAATCGCCATTGAGCCACTGGCAGTTCCCTTTTGAAATGCTTATGAGATAAAGGGGATTATCAGAGAAGGACTTGAACAGAAAATTTCTTTATATGCAGATGATATGGTATTGTATATATCAGACCCATAAAATACTGTGTGTACAGTCCTAACAGCACTTAGAGAATTCCAAAAGATTTCTGGTCTCAGAATTAATTTGACTAAAAGTGTGCTCTTTCCTGTGAATTCTCAAGCACACACTATTAGATTGGACACCTTCCTTTTTATCATCGCAGATCAGTTCAAATATCTAGGGGTAAACATCACAAGTAAACATTGTAATATGTGGCATTCCGGCCAATACCCCCAGGCCGCCAGGTGGAGCTTTCCCTGCAGCATGGACATGCCCCGAGTTCCAGCAGGGACTCCTGGACTATGTAGTTTTTATGCGCAGCCCTGCTGGATGCCTTGGGGACCACCAGGAGTCGCTGTAGGGAAACCCGGGGACTCTTATATGCCCTATGATCCGGAAGTACGTCATAATCCCAGGACAGGAGGAAACGGTGTACTTCCGGGTTAAAGAAAAGGACTGTTTACCCTGACCCGGAAGGAATACGGACTTGTGGGTTGTGCCAGGAACCCCTTCCGGGTCAGGGAGTATAAAGGACTATGGGAAAGCCCAGTTACGCGAGCTGAGCTGGGGAGGTAGGGGTGGCGACGTGTCTGGGGAGTGGTGGTTATTGTGTATTGATTATTGATTACTTATATGAGTGTTGTAGTGTATAGGGTGCTTGGTGCACATATTTGTCTAAATAAAAGGATTATTTGGACTTTTATATGGTGTCTGACGTCTGCTCAGAGGGTTCAAGGGGTCACGGAGGCCTTAATCTCTCACAACATAAAGCTCTTTATCAACAAAATTTTGCTGTCTGTATGGAAAAAACCAAGCAAGACTTGCAAAGATGGTCAACCCTTCATCTCACTTTAGCTGGAAGAATTAACATTGTCAAGATGAGTATCCTCCCTAAACTTCTCTTTTTATTTCAAAATATTCCAATATACATCAATAAATCATTCTTTAAGAAATTCGATTCAACCATAACCACATTTATTTGGAGTTCAAAACATACACATATCCAAAGAGCGATCCTACAAAGGCCAAAGGCGGAAGATGGCATGGCTCTACCTAACTTTCAATTTTACTACTGGGCAGCAAACATACAACATATTAAAACCTGGACATTGACACAAATAGATGAACATACGCAGGCTTGGTCTGCAAGAGAAATAAAATCCTGCAGTTCATCTGTATATTCCTTGCTTTGTGCCCCAATAAATGCAAATTATCGCCAATATACTAATAACCCAATAGTGCTTCACTCACTCAGAATATGGAACCAATGTAGAAAGCATTTTAAGATGGAGAATCTTTTATCTGTGGCACCCCTGCAAGAGAACCACCTCTTTCAACCCTCGCACACATATGCAGTTTTTAATGTCTGGAAAACATTTGGGATTAAATCACTTAGAGATCTGTACATAGACAACGTCTTTGCATCCTATGAACAATTACATTCTAAATTTAACCTTCCAGCAACACATTTTTTTCACTATCTTCAAATTAGAAACTTTGTTAAACAGAACCTGCCCAATTTCCCTCATCTCCCACCTCCCTCTATGCTGGAAAATATATTCATCAGCTTCAAGGACTTAGACAGCATCTCTGCAATATATAAAACCATTTTACAGTCCCTCTCTTTCAAAGATCCAAGAGGACAATGGGAAAAGTATCTCTCCCCAACATATCAGAAAAGGAGTGGAAGGAAGCAATGCAGAGAATTCACTCGAGCGCCATATGTGCCAAGCATACAATTATTCAACTCAAAATTATATATCGAGCACATCTGTCTTGCTTAAAATTGTCCAAAATGTTTCCAGGGCAAGATCCAACCTGCGAACGCTGCAATCAAGTTCCAGCCTCACTGGGTCACATGTTTTGGGCCTGTACCAAATTAACATCATTTTGGACGAAGATTCTTAAATGCTTCTCAGACAGCCTTGGTGTCACAATCCCTCCTAATCCACTAACAGCTGTGTTTGGTGTTCTTCCAGATGGGCTTACAGTGGAGAAGGACAAACTGTAATTGCCATTACTACACTATTGGTACATAGAGTTATCTTGGTCAACTGGAAGAATCCTAACTCTCCCCTTTTAAGTCAATTGGTAACTGATGTTATATATTATTTGAAATTGGAAGAAATAAAATTTTCACTTAGAGGATCTGTGCAGAAATTTTTCCAAACCTGGCAGGATCTAATCAATAACATTTTAGAATAAGCTTTTAAAGCACTGAGGAAGCAGATTCTCTCCCTATTCTCTTTTTTTTTGTTTTCTCCATTTATCTATATTCATTTATTAATTTATCTATTTGCTTATTTTTACTAGGTTTAAGTTTTATTCTGCTGGCCATGCTGTCTTTCTCACGGGTGGGTGTTGATTTGTTTTCAGTCCTATTCTTGTAAAATTGATGTATTTGTATGGAATGTTGTGTGATTTCAATAAAATCAATAAAAAATGTAAAAAAAAAAGAATCTGTTGAGGAGTTAATAGTTAGAAGTAGGACGATTTAATGGAAATACAGAATAACTCCTTGTGGTATATCGGGTCCCCAGCTCCCATCAAAGGCCACTTTAAAATAAATAATCATGCTCGCGGCTTAGCGAGGGGGCGTGGTAGTTGTGTGGCTGCTGCAGTTCTCAGTGCAATTTGCGATGTGGGCGTTTCTCACCTCTGTGCACAGGTGAGAGACTGCCCGCATCCGTGATTGTTCCTGGGGCTGCTAATTTGCTGCAGTTGCCATGCCCTCTTGATATATAGAGGCGCGAGTCGGCTAGGGGAAGAAAGAAAGAAGAAAGAAAAAGAAAGGAAAGAGAGAAAGAAAGACAGAGGTTGCTGGAGAGCATGAAGTAGGGGAGAGAGAGAGAGAAAGAGCCGGTGCGGGAGAAGGAGCGAGCGAGTGCAGGCTCGCATTGCAGCTGTACAGGAAGCCCGGGTGTTGGGCCGACACCTGGGAGTATTAGTAGTGGTCGCTCCCGCTGAGTGATCATGTAGCGGGAGTGACCAGTGAAGTAGGATGACTGGCCGCGTAAGACCGGGAAGGCAGCGGGAGTCGGGAGGCTTGGTGGGTGAAGTCCTTGACGTGAGCGTCCTGGTCGTCAAGGATACCAAGTCTCGGGCCTGGGATGAGTGCACGACTGAAGCCGGGATCGGGAGGCCTCCAGACCGGTCAAGAGAAGTGAAGGTCAACTGCAGAGAGAGCGTCTCGCCTGCTTCAGGACCCAAACGGGAGAAGCAGGAGAGACGCTAGTGTAAAAGAAGCACCGGGCTTGTAATTGTTTTAAAGTACTGCTTCCAGCATTGTTTTAACCTCGTTTTTAAAGGATTGTTTTTTCTATTGTTTTAACCTCCACGTATTTTACTCGCTTATAATGGATTATTTATTTATTGAAGACTGTTTTGGAGACACTGCACTTGATTTATTTGAACCCTGTTTTGTTCTGTTTAATAAAAGCACTTTGCACTTTTTCACCATCCCCTTGCTATGTTGTTGCCTCACTGCTTAGCTCATCGGTAGCATTATCGACGGTGATGGGTTCAAGGGCTCCCGAACAGCAGATGGGAGCATGGAGTCGAACCCGCATCGTCACACTCCTCTAAAACTTAACTGATAGGAATAAGAAGATATTTTAGTTCTGGCTGAGAGTCAGATAATTACTGAACCTGGTATGAAAATTATAATTGATCCTTATAAAATTCTGTAGGCTTCCAGTGATGCTATTCCTGAGGAAGTAAAGAATATGCTTGGGCTGAAGAGGTGTTGCCCATTTTTAATGGTTCCTAACCCAATGAAATAATGAGTTCCTGCATAGACATTAAACCAGTAAAGTGTCCAGATTATCTTATGCCACACTGTTGTGAACTTTCAGGAAAGGTCAATCAAGCTCTGTTGATTTGACAAGATACTGGAAGCTGCCACTTGAAGAGCTGAGCCATGAGAAAACAATTTTTGATCCCTAAAGGATTGTACAAATTCATCACATTAGCATTTGGGCGTTCACGTCAGCATTACATTCGGCACATGTCTCTGCCTCCAGATGGTGAAGAGAAAAGTCCACGTCTAGTTGGCAAGAGCCTCTTTTTGTGATTTTTTTTTTGACCACACATTGGGCTCATTATAAAAAGCCTTTAAGTCATTTTACAAGTGAAGATTGCCTTGACAGTTTGGTTTTCAGTAATGCAAACAACTAAGAGTCTAAATGGGGGCTGAAATGTATTTTTTATGATCAACTTTTTATTACATTTAAATAAAAACACCAATCAAAATCAAACACTGCACGTATGAAAAGAGAGCTTGAGAATACTCTCATGTTCACATGAACCATCCCCAATACATTCCACCCAAACTTCCATGTAGCAGGGATCCCTTGGTGGCTCTGAGACTAGGGATCTGCACTGGCAATCAGAAGGTTGCCGGCTCAAATCCCGTACATGCCATTAGGGACTCTGCTCTGTTGGGCCCTTGAGCAATTAACCTGCAACTGCTGAGCGCTTGGAGTAGTGAGAAAAGCGCTATATATATGCAAAGAATTATTATTATTATTAAAAGTCTTTGGCCTGTGTGAAAACCGAGAAGAGTGGTGTGGTAGGCAAATGAAGACCAGAATAAGGAAAAGGTAAATCAGATTAGCTAGTTGATAGCTGAGAATAGACACATGACACTGATTAGTCAGACTGGTCGGTCAGCACCAGACCATGAGCACAATGGCCTACAAATATCTCTACTCTATGATCAGATGAACCACTGATCTACACTGCTAGAAGTTCAGGTGAGTTTAGGTTAAAAAAAGAAGAAACTAAGATTTCCAGTGAGAGTCTAGGACTAATTTTGCTTTTCCAAATAAAGTAGCCCCATGTTGTGTAAAAGTGGTGGAAATATTAGAGGTTCAAGAGATGAAATATATGGGATAAAAGGGGAATTTTAAATGAAAGATTAGAAGATTATCTGACAGAAATGGCAGACCAAAAGAAAGAAACTGGAGAACAGTCCCAAAACATAACAATAAATGTACCAGGGACAATAGTGACAAAAGTATCAAATGGCCAACAACAACTACGTTTATTTCTATAGTACATTTTCATACAAACAATGTAGCTCAAAGTGCTTTACATGATGAAGAAAGTGAAAAAAGATAAAATAAATAATTAAAATTAGGGAACACTAATTAACATAGAATAAAAGTAAGGTCCAATGGCCAGAGAAGAAAACAGACAGAAAAAACAAAAAACTCCAGATGGCTGGAGAAAAAAAATTAAATTTGCAGGGGTTCCAGGCCATGAGACCGCCCAGCCCCCTCTAGGCATTCTACCTAACATAAATTACCTCAATCAGTCCTCGTTGTATTCAGGGTTCACATGGAAGAATTTGATGATGATGGTCATGTGGACCTCTAGCCTTTAATCCAACCATATGGCATAAAGTTTGTAAGTGGTATGGTATAGGTGATTTACAAATTTGAAGTGAAAATGCTTATAATTTTGATTCTTGGAGGATGCCGAGATGTTATTGAGGAAAGTTTTCCAAGGGATGTGGAGGGAAAAAGAGAGTTCACACTGCCAGACAA